>NW_020884886.1:12975880-13033340 GCF_003945725.1 Corapipo altera
ACGTCAATCACTCAAAGAGCCTTAGGTCAAATGCGTATATGAGCATTAATATTATTTCTTAAGCCTGAGTCACAGATCTCAACAAGATGATGTGTGGAAGAGACAAACATAAGAGCATCCCTAAAATGTTAAGAACTGCCTTTTATGTTTTTGCATTTAATGCCCCTTACTAAGGATTGTCATTCCAGAGGAAAATGCAGCTCTTCCTAAGCATGGCAAAACAAAGCTTTCCGTGAACAACCTAAAACACTTCAGCGTTGTTAGCGCAAGGAGCATGACATCATCCTTGAAGATCTGTTTTTCTTCCCTACTGCCCCAATAGTGCCTAGATAAGTTTCTATACTGCAGTTCTATCCTTTAAATATCATTTTTTAATCTGTAAAAGGAGTTTTTAATTTAAAAACATTAAAATAATGTTTTTAATTTTCACAGTATTCTCAAAAATTCACATTTTTTAACTTTATATTTAAAGTTAAGTTACTTATTTTTACATACTATATTTTTAGTCCTTTACATTGCAAAATACTTTACAAAGAACATACTTTGTCTTTTTCAATATAGGAAAATAAAAAGAAAACATTCTTCATTTTTATAATCCAAACCAAATACAAATCAGTCCAGAGAATGAATTCACATGAATTGTCAGAACCTCTTGTCTGCATTTTGCTCTTTGTTAACAATAGTGATACCTGTTGTCAGAATGTTTATTGCGATAATATAATTATTTCTGTTTTTAAGTATTGATACAGATTATTTACTTCCATTTTCCACAAAACTAGTCAGTATTATTGGGGGAAGAGGAGTGGCTGTCGGGAGATAGAAGTCATTCAATCCAGAACCGATGAACAGTTTGCTGAGACTGTAACACCATAGACAAACATACTGTCATAACATTGTGTCCATGCATGTTAGGGGTTTGCATAAAAGTGATGTTAAAATTTTATTCCACATCTCAGTTTTTAGAATTCCTCATAATATTGAAGGGAGGAAAACTTAATTAAAAAAAAACCTAGTAAAAAAATTTTTTGTCTTTCATGAGTTTTAACTCATTATCTGTGTCACTTCACAGACAATCTATATTTGCGTTGACTCAGAAGTGCTTTTGTAAATATCAACTGCTCTATTAAAGACATATAGGAATTATTGACATATTTAATCAAATAAAATATCACAGCAGCAGTTGCTATATGTAATTTTTAACATTCTGAAGGGTGCATTGTAAAGTCTCGTATGAATTAACTACACATTACTAATTTCACTATAAACTTTCTGTAAGCACAGGGGATTATAGAGGAATATTTTTCCCCTTAGACTGACTTTAAATTAACTAATCATACATCACAGAAGAAATGTGAATAAATAGCACTAAAAAAAGAAAAAATATATAAACAAAACACACAAGCAGTGCAACCCTAAGCTGTTCGTTTAACCAGAAAAATAGGCTGAGCCATACCCCTAATGAATATAAATGCTGGCCCACGGGCACCATCTTCAAATTCCTTTTGCAGAGGGAGGTCTGTTTTAGGTGACAAGTAAGTTTGGCAAAATCTGAATACATACTAGGAATTTAAGTAACACACAACTTTGTTCCTTTGCAAGTAATATAATGGGATATTACAAAAAAATGAATGAATGGAATTTAGCCATGAGGAAAAAACAGATGAAACAGAAAATTGCATGTATTTATCCAAGCTAGCTCTCATTGGCAAACTTCTAATTGAGGAGGACCCCATAAAATAACAACTCCTGCAATATCTGTATGAAATTGTCTATAGTTGCAGAGGACTATCCAAGTGGCTAATGTAACAGGTTGTATAGATGTCTCCCAGCAGATGCTTTAAAGGAAGATGCAAAAAACCTTTCAATGTCGGTTTTGTCTAAGAATAAACTTCCTGCAGCAGCAAAGTAAATAACTGTTTTGACTGCTATACTTCAACAATATCTACCTTCCACATTTTACCTACCTTCCACTCTATTTATCACAGCTACATTAGTTTAATGTATTTCATTGAATATAGGTATATCTAAATCTTGTTAACATGTATTTAGAATGATCACATTCTAAAAGTGATCTATAATAGTTAACTGCAATTTAGAATGATCACATTCTAAATAATAAATAATACAAGATTTAATGCTGTACAGGGAATACAGGGCTGTATTCCCTGTGTTGTTTAAGGTATTACTGCAACTGAGACTGGAAGGGGCAGAGCTGGATGTTCAAGGACTGAATCACTGAGGAAAAGGCTTATCTAATGAAAGGCACACACAGGTTCGAGGTCATCAGGTCCACACCACTGCTCAAGCAGGGTCACCTAGATGTGGTTTCCCAGGACCATGTACAGATGTCTTTTGAATATATTCAGGGTTGTGGACTCTAAAAATTCCCTGGGCAACCTGTGACAGTGCTCAGTCACCCTCACAGAGAAAAAGTATCTCCTGATGTTGATGAAGAATCCTGTGTGTTTGTGCCCATTACCTTTGGTACTGTCACTGGGCATGAGTGGAAGTAGCCTGATTCCATCTTCTGTGCACACTCCATTCAGGTATTCATATATATTGATATCCCTGAGCTTTTTCTTTTCCAAGAGCAACAGTCCCAGCTCTCTCAGCCTTTCCTCATCATCTTAGAGGCCCTTCATTGGACTCTCAGCAGTAGCTCCAAGTTTCTCTTGTACCAGGGAACACAGAAGGGGACACAGTTGTAAGGACTTAAAGAGCTCTGTTGCCTGTCTCAAACACTGTTAGCACACAAGGACTTTGTCATGATGAAAGCACAGAAGGGAGCAACAGGATGGTGCTAACTCCAGGCCTGGGAGGCAAGATCTGGCTAGCATATCCTGAGTAATGCATCCTGACAAAAATTCCCACTGTGGCAAACTGTGTAAAGAAGCAACTGCTCATACGTATATCACAGGTCAAACAAAGATCACCCCAAGCTACAGGACAGGTGGCATCTGCGAGCACTGAAGCCCTCCCAAACCCCCCCCTGCCCCCATCCCATGAATAAACCTCCATGGATACCTGGAACTTGGACTGTAAGTTAACGCACCTGACAAGAGCTTGAGACAAGATAAGGGTGGTACTATTGTCCCAGTGTTATCTCAGGCCTAGGGAGAGGTAAACAAAACTGGGAGAGAAGAATGTATCACTTATAATGGACAAGGAAAGTCAACTCAGCAACTGTGCTGAAATCAGCTCAGACTGGGGAAAAAAGTAATTCCGGTATGGGGAGATCATGACCACCCACTCACAACCCACTGACTTAAGAGACCTGTTGACTCAAAAGAAGAGAAATATTGAGCATGGGACTAATTAGAAGTGAGAGAATCTTTTAACCAATAGAATAAGAGAACTGTGTAGCCAATCAGAATTAATTACTTTGTTTTCTAAGATGTACATGTAGTGAAAAATTTTGAACTCACTTGGAACCCCCACTACCGAGAAGCCTAGGGTGAAGAGGGACCAATGGGACATTGCTAGATCCACAGGTGGTGAATGTCTTCTGCTTAATCTGTCTCACTCTCACTCTCTCACTTTCTCTTTCTTCTCTTTTCTATTTCCTTTTATCTCTCTACCTCATATTTTGTGGTTAAATAAAATTCATACTGTTGACTTCAGCATATGATCTCATTTGCACCTTAATTCAGGCAGAGGTATCTCTCCATAATTGGATCTTAACAACAGTATTCGAGATAGTTATAATAGTCAACTGCAGATACAACAAGCCTGTATGCCTCTTTATAGATATATATGATGTGCTGGATGATTAAAACTCCAGAAACTCAGAACTGGAAAGTTCCATAGCATGTGTATTTGCTCAATAAGCCCCATTTTGAGGCAGGGCTTACTAATGAAAGTACATAATTGTGTTGTCATGACCATATCTTTTGCATTTTAATAGTCTTCTGCCCATCCCTCTGGAGAACAAAGGGATCAAACCACATATGCCTACATGAGAACTATGATGCCCATCTGTTTCCAATTATGTCTGTATATGGCTTCTTTTATGCATTACATAACAGATTAATTTAATATCCAGACATGTTATGAAGCCTACAAATATCTCTAGCAGAAGTGTGTCCTCAGTACTTGTTATATTTAAGATAATTTTCCTACCTAAGTTTCATAAAAGTTTTTAGAATAGGTACTCTAATAATCTGAGACAAAAATATGCAGTTCCCATGAAGTCAATATTTAGGTCCCAGTAGAACACAATTTTCATTAGAATTCATGAAGTTTTGGTACATAAAGTATGTGCCCAATATTATATTCTCAGAGGAGAACTGTACTCAGCACTTCTGTTTACAGATGAGATTCCACACTTCACAACCTACAAATTAATTAAAAAACAAACAAACAAATAAAAAACCCCCACACCACAAACACACAAACAAAACGTAATTAAGAAAAACAAAACAAAATGAACATGCCTAGGGAATGAGTAGAGAGCTTAAAGTGACCACAAAAAGAATTAGCCATATGCCCTTCCCTTGCTATATAACACTGGGAAAATCTTGCAAGGAATTTTTTACCTTGGTACCATATTTTTACCTTTGTTTTGTTCTCTGCATGGGTGTATGCCAGCCAAACTTTAGAAGCAGAAAAGAATGTTTTCCAAACCTTTCTGTCTTTCTCCACTATCCCACCTCAGATATCAAGGTACAGTTAAGAAATACAGATTACAGGTTGAGGAATGGGCTATTCTAACCTTGTCACAGAGATCTATCAACAATTGGACAATGTCTGACTTGGATGGTGATTTACATAGCTGAATTTGCCAGAGATTAGATTGGGTATAAAATTTGTTTATATTTACAGCTTTGGAATTTTTATACATTTCAAATTGTACCAAAAAAAAGGCATTTTTTTAGGAGCTATTTATCTAAAAATTTGTCATATTCTGAATCATATTCTACTTCATGTAATGTTTTATTTGGACACAGGAACCTTAATTTCCTTGTAGAGTTCCTCACATTTTTAATTGCCTATCATAATCCTTTTTCTATGGAAGAATTTTTTCTATGTTCTACAGAGGATTCTATATGCAAAAGAAAACTGATCTAAATGTTTATAATTTGCTCATAACCACAAAAGTATCTGTGAAAAGAATTATGTTAAATACAAAAGAAACATTTTAAAATATATTTGCTTTATGAAATTTTCCTAAGATTTTGGTCTTCAGTGTAAAACTGTAGCTTTAAACACGCATCTACTAATTAAATTGTGTTTTACAGGCATTGAGTATTAAAATGCGAACATGTAATAGCTTATATGAAAAGCAACTGATTGAGACTGAAACTGTGTACAAGGTCTACATTATTTTATACTTCTTTTGTTTTTTTTCAATCAAATTCATATTTAATTGACTTGATTAAGGATTAATAAATCCAGATACAGATCTGTGGTGAGTTCACCTTGGCTGGATGCCAGCTGCCCACCAAGTCGCTCTATCATTCCCCTCTTCAGCAGGATCAAGGTGGATAAAATAAGATGAAAAAACCCTCATAGGTCAAGATAAAGCCGGTTTACTAAAACAAAGGCTGTACTCATACAAGGAAAATAAAATAAAAAAAATATTTAATCTCTACTTTTCATCAGCAAATGATGTCCAGCCATTACCTGGAAAGCAGAGCTTCAGCACTATAGTGGTTGCTCTGGAAGGCAAATGTTGTAAATAACATATGCCCCACCATTTTCTCCTCCTTTTCTTAGGTTTTAT
The DNA here is from genome assembly GCF_003945725.1 of Corapipo altera. NCBI lineage: Eukaryota > Metazoa > Chordata > Aves > Passeriformes > Pipridae > Corapipo > Corapipo altera. Next base: position 12,981,603 of record NW_020884886.1, read on the forward strand.
GTCTGAGCTGACATCATATGATATGTAAGATACCTTAGGTCAGCTTGGATCAGCTATCCTGGTTGTACGCCCTCCCAAGATTTTGGTCACCCTAGTCTACTAGTGGGAGGGTGGAATGCTGGGGAGGCAGCGTTTATGCTTTGCCAGCGCTGGTCAGCAGCAGCCAAAACACTGGTATGATACCAAACCTTTCTAGCTATCAATGTACAGCACAGTGCTATGAGGGCTTCTATGGGGAAAATTAACCCCATCTCAGCCAGACCCAATACAAGATCATAATACAAGACCAAAAAGAATAATGCTTGAATCAGCTGAAGTTATCTAACTCAGTGCTTGATATTGCAAGAGAAAAAAAAAACCTACAGAAGTACATGAAACCTAACTTACATTATGCAAAATTATGTAAAAAAAGCAAAGAAGTAAAGAGAAATTAATCTGAAAATACAGATCACAAGTTATTACAAAGCAATTAAATTGCTATAAAACCCTCAGTAAAAATGGGGCATTAGATAATTAGAAATGTTAATGTTAACAAAGCTTGGACTTCATATTTTTAACTGCTAATTGCAGCAATTAAAAATGAGGAATTTTCTTTAATTTTTGTAAAAGAGTTCAGAATTGAAACATATTTTGAAACTGTCACTGCTGCAAATGAATGCTGAACCAAAAATTTGGATGTGCAAAGTACTTTCTTAGATTCATTAGTTTGCTTTTCAAGGAGAAATCATCCCCCTGGATAAAAAATAACCAATAACAAGCAAACAAACAAAAAAACAGCCCAAACCCAAAACCCCATACATCTTCTACTTAAAGAAATAAAATTTCAAATGACTAAGTAATTAATTAAAATTCACTATTACGATATTACACAGTTCATAGTGTTATTGTACGACCAAGCCAAAGGCAAAATGAAAGTTAATCTCTATTGAAAGGCAAATGAGATGGAGAAAGGCATGTATTACAAAAAACCTCCCAAAACTCTAGATCATGACTACTTCAATAGCACAATACAGCTAGAGTTTCCACAGATCTTATAAGAGACCGTGGGTGTCTGATTAGTAGGAATTAAGGGAACACATACAGGTCTAGAAGAGAATCCAGGTAGCACACTACATAGCATACACGCCTAAAAAATACAATAATAGAAGTCACAGATTATCAAGAATTAGAGTATGGTTGCTTACCAATTCATGCAAAAAGGTGTGTTGAAGTTGTTACCTCCAAAGCCACTTCCATGTTAAACTAGTTTAGTAACAGCCTATCAATGAATTTTTGAAAAGACATTAAGAAACAAACACAGTTTTCTACATCTTCTATTATACAGTTTAAAATTTGTCATTTAGAGTATATTATTTTAAAAGATATCTACCACAATTTTTTCCTTCCTTTTAACAGGGTTTGGCACAAGGCATTATGTCACAGTACAATTATTATCTGGCACTATTTCAAGGAAAAAAAAAACTAATCATGTGGAACCTTATTGAAATGTAAATAAAATGAGTTATAATTTTGTGGGGCAGCTGATTTAAAAAATAATTTTGAGATGTTACTTTGGTTTGTGGTATAATGAAGGAGAAAGAAAGAGGAAAAATAATCAGGTTGAGTCAGCTTTAATTACTTTATTTCATTTAAAAATGTAAGTTTGTTTTAATTTTACAGTACTTAGCCATCTACAAAAAAAAATGTTCAAAAACAGTAATTGAAAACTAAAATGGTCAAAATTAGCATACACGTTTTCAAAGTGAATAAATACTTTTAGGATAAGCATCAGTAAAAATAAAAACCTGCTTTTAAAATAAATTGAAAGCGATTGAAAAATAATTTTGAATTCTTTTGTGTAAGTTTCTACTACGTATGTATAAACTTTGTTAATGAATTATCAGAGTACCCAAATTTAATTTTGGAACTGAGTCTGACTGTTATTAGCTACATACTTTAGTAGCTCAAGTTAAATCAGGCTATCTGCAATTTAATTTGTGACAGAAAGTGATACTTTCAAAAAATATAATTGTAGCAATAGGTACATTATTTACAGTATTGTAGAGCAGATTAATTAAAGTGAAGGGTGTCATTCTAATAAAAAAAAATCTAGGTTTCAAACTATCTAGGAAGATAATTATACTATTAACAGAGGAATATCATAAATGTTTTAAAATAAATTTTATTTGTCACATTTCATTAGAAAAGCTAGTAGTGTGCCACAGTCTATACTTTTTTTGAACCTGAATTTACCTTCTCTCTCCTTTCCTTTAGAAAAGTCAAGCTTATCTATTCAAAAGAAAAGATTGACATCAAAGGATTGTTTTTCCACTCACCAGGTCTAAGCTGCTTTTTATTGTTTGAAGGAATTATTGAAGAGACTCAACACAGAATTTCAATCAGATATACAGTTTCTGGTTCATTGATTGGCTGATTCCACTCCTTCTGGCGAATAAAAGCAACAAAAGTCATTCTTAAATCTATTCTCCTTAGAGAGATTGCATTTGTGCTTTCTTTAAGCCACTCATCATAATGCCGTGGTGTCAATGAGTTTCTACTCAGACAGAAACTCTGTTGTCCTGTACTGCAAAATAGTTTCTCTCATCTGTTCTTGCAAACTCTGAAATGTTCAACATTCCTAGAAATAAAGTTTAGCAGAGATGGAGTCTTGCAAATTTATCAGTATCCCTAAATATGAGTGATTAGATTGTCTCAAAATCTGATTCACTCTGCAAAATCACAATCTGACTTTGCAAGTGCTAGCTCTTTCAACCTCAACAATTTTTGTTCCTGTAGTTCTTATACTTGTCTCACTTCTGATCTTATTTTTTGGTTCCTGTTAAGATATTTATGTGATGGATAAAGATTCAATCAATTTATAGTCTTTTTTTTAATTTGTAACCTCAGGAATCCTTAAAGAAACACTGATTAAAAGGCCTTCTAGTAATATATGGAGTTGGCTCATATATGAAGCTGCAGTGAGCTGGGTGGGAGGTCAGTTTGGATGTCTGCTAATGACTTAAATTGACATACCATGTATATAAATACAGTTTCATTAAACGAATGTTTCATCTTCTTAATTTTTTATTATGCTGAATGCTTTGTATCTAATGTAAACCTGAAATAATTGCGTAAAATGTGAAATGCCACCTAATTCTGTAATGTTAATATTGTTACACTGATTCTTATTTGTGCTTGCAATTCAAGGAATATAACAATTTAGCAGTTTTTGGAACCTGTCATATGAAAACAAGGTACATTCATAGTGTTTTCCAAATTTGTCAAAAAGATTTTTAAAAAAATAGATCCATACGATCTTACTGTGACATTGTATCCTTTAAAATATTTGAAAGGTTTCCTATCTGAGACTCAGTAAAGGTTTCTATAAAAACTTCTATTTTTTAGAACTCATTTAAAGATCCTTATGAGAACAATTTCTGCCAAAAATTCCCTGGTAAATGTGTCACAACCAGAAGATACCCAATGCTCTCTCAAACACATCCAGAAAACTCCTGAAGGCCCAAGGCCTGTGAAGGTCAATTAGAAAGAAGCCTCCACAACCAGAAAACTATAGGAAATCTTGATGGATCCCCGGCCCTTGAGGAGGGTATCCTATCCTCTAGGCCTCCATGAATTGTCAGTTCCTGTACCAGATACCTCAGTTCACAACAGTGAAAGGAAGAAAGAAAGAAAGAGTAATCCACATGTGATGAATACTTCTATTTTGCATCAGTTTTGACATTACTACTTCAGATACAGGACAGACACTTCATAGTTATTAAGATTTACGAAGATGTTTACTAAGAATCTCACATAACTGTCTGTTTTAATCCACACTATATATCCACAGAAAAGGAGCTGGGGCTTCTGGAGGTCAACAAGTAAACATGCAGTGCTGCAGTGATGGAATATAACTGCATATTGGGCTCCATTAATGAAAACCTTTGCCTATACATTGAGAGAAGTGATTACTGTCCTTTGCTTAACACTTATGAGGCCACTCTGGGATTAGTTTCCTGCTTTAGATATTTGGGTGCAGGGAAAAAATACGCTTTCATGTATCTAAACATGAAAATTAGTTCATTGGCTTTCTTTTATTCAAATTATGGCTTGCAATGTTTTTCATACTCTTTCTGTTGATCTTATGGCTTAAAAATAAAACTCAAAAAATACTTTTTTCTCTACTCCTAGAAATCAGGATTGATCCTAATTTGTTGAAGCTTGCTGAAGCTAACAGGTTCATTATTTTTTGGGAGCTACAAAGACTAGATGGTACAAATAAGGTTGCTGCAACATGATAGGCAATAATTTGTTTGTGAACTACTTATATGAGTATTTTTTTCTTCCTGTATGCTTCATCAGAAATGAAAACAGAACCAAAGTTCTGGCACCAGCATAATGCTAAATCTCTCCCACATACTGTGGGAAGTATTGCTAGACAACTGCCAGACATTTAAAATATGCAACCCTGTTCCTATTCTATTATTACTTCTTTTCCCTTCAGGAGTTTCTAGAGCAAAACAACAAGAATATGGTATAAGACATTTTGGCAATACTGTCACAGTGTAGGTAAAGACTCATTACATTTATTACTCCAGAAATAGAATAGAAGAGGCTATTGATACTGAGCACCATATTACAGTTGTGAGTTAGAAAATAAAACTTTCTAGTGGAGTGTAAAAAATTTGCCTGAGTTAAAGTATACTTAACTGAATAAAAAATATAAATTGCATTTCACACAATAAACTGCTCAAAATAATGTCTCAAACGTTGTGGTCTACATCTTGACAAAGCTGTAAAAAGTCAGTCAGATTAGAAAATGTTCAAATTACATGAGAATACTTTTTAAGCTAGTTTAATGAATGCTGACATAATTAACTGAAATTTTGGTCAAAAGTTTGAGACAATGATAAAAGTCTTTCCAGGGTCTTTAGTCTAAAGCACAAACCTTGCCATTTTATTAGACACTTTTGAGACTCTACTGTGTCCACTTGTAACAGAACAGTGTCCAGAGAACATCTGCATGGACTCCAGAGCTCAGATTGTGACAGGACTGGAGAACTGGGAATCTGACTGTGCTGAATTAGATCTCATCAGAGATATTTTCAGGAGGTATGAAGAAGTCACACATCACTGTGTTGATGTCTTCTAAATCCAGCAAAGTTAAACAGTTTTGTTTTGGCACTGCTAACTGAGTTAGGTCTGTTGTACTGTGTCCTGGTTTTAGCTGGGATAGAGCTGATTTTCTTCCAAGTTGATAAAGTGATGTGCTTTGGGTTTAGAATGAGATAATGTTGATAACACATGAATGTTTCCATTTTTGCTAGGTAGAGTTTACACTAAGTCAAGAAATTCTGTTTTTCACACCACCACATCACTAAGTTGGCTGGAGGGCACAAGAAGCAGGGATAGAGGACAGTGGGGACAGCTGATGCAAACTGGCCAAAGGGATATTTCATACCATGTGGTTTCATGTGCAGTATAATACCTGGGGGGAACACTGGTTGGAAACTGCTGCTCCAGAACTGGCTGGTCATCCATTTATGAGTGGTGAGCAAGTGCGTTGTGCATAATTTGTTTTGTCTATTCTAATTCTGTTATTATTTTCCCTTCCTTTTCTGTCCTATTAAATTGTCTATACCTCAACCCATGAAGTTTACTTTTTTTGTCCCTCCAATTCTCTCCCCCGTCTCACTGAGGCAGGGAGCAGTGAGCAAGTGTCTCTGTGGTACATAACTACTTGGGTTAAACCATGTCCTATTTGGAGCCCTACATAGGGCTCAAAGAGTTGAGATAACAACAGATCTGACTAAAGTGTGTTAAAACAAATTTATTATATGTATTCATTTTATTAGTTTAATAGTCACTGTCAACAGGGTTGATTTATTTGCTCTTGGAACTGTTGCACATGTTCTCAGTTGTGTCATGTAACACCTTACTTGCAGTATATGTTCCCTGTTGTGTTATCATCTCTGAGTGCTGGGTTAAGGTTATCATGTTGTTATACTTCATAACACTGACTTATGATATGATAAAACTGTTGGTCGTGACACTAATCTAGTATTTGTACTCAGCTTTGCCATCAACTCCGTACTTCAGGAGCCATCTATCGGGAACTACTAGTAATTACACTTTTTACCTTTTCTCCTCAGGAGGGTCAACCCACAAGGGAGATACCTTCCTTCACCTTTTCATTCTCCTCCAGGCTAATTAAAATAGTTCTTGAGAATTCTGAATATCCATGGGATATTCAAAACAGCATGTTCCTATTTCTATGTCTCCTGAATGTGTTTCTGGTCTTGTTTAAGATTAAACAACTGTATGAGAATACCACTCAGAGACCTGCCCAAAGGTTGGGTAGTAATGAGTGACAGGGTGTGCAGGGTAGTATGGGCAAGTGCCTAGGATGGTGGACACCTCCAGAGTTTTGGAATTGCACTGATAATATATTGCACCAATAATACAATAATAATAATTGCACCAATAAGTGTAGAATCCAAAAAACTAGTAAAATAATCGGAAAAAGTATGCTGTCCCCTGGCAATTCCTGAAAGACACAAATCACTGCAATGTGTTGAGGTCTGGCCCAGGCCTACTAAGCCCTCTTTTATTAAGTAAGCCCTATTCTATTAAGTAACCTCAAGGGGAACAGAAGGTCTCTGAATATGATGACAAAACAACATGTGGTTGTTCCAACCTTGGTGACAGGCAGCATGGTTATTCCAACCTCAGCAATAGGCACTGTGGCTACAATTCAACATCACCTATATCTCTCTTGCCCTGAAAGACTACTATGACAGGTGGTGTCCAAAGTAATGGACTAAGTGAACTCAACAGACATTTTAGAGGGATGGCCCATAGACTAAGGGAATGATGCCTGTGCTTATGTATCAGAAGACAGGAAAGGTGATAGTTTTGGAAAGCATTGGACCTGAGCATGACGTAAACAGTATAAAATAAGGGGTGGATACTGTCCTGGTTTCAGCTGGAATAGAGTTGATTTTCTTCCTAGTAGCAAGTGAAATGATGTGCTTTGGATTTAGGATGAGGATAATGTTGATAACATGCTGATGGTTTAGTTGTTTACATGAAGTCACAGACTTCGCAGTGTCTCACCCTACCCCACCCCACCAAAGAGTAGGCTAGGTGGCACAAGAGCCTATGAGTGGATACAATCAGGACAGCTGACCCAAACTGGACAAAGGGATATTACATGCCATAAGGTGTCATTCTCAGTATATAAACTACAGGGAAAGTTGGCTGGAGCTACTGTTCCAGCTACTGTCTGGCATTTGCTGGTGTGTGGTGAGCAATTGTATTGTGCATCATTTTTTTTGTTTAGTAGTAGTATTATTATCATCATTGTTTTCCCTTCCTTTCCCCTTCCTACTAAACTCTTTATCTCAACCCATAAATTTTGCTCTTTTACCCCCCCCAATTCTCTCCCTCATCCCACTGCAAGGTATAGGAGGGTTGGGGGGGGGTGGGGGCTGGAGAGTGGCCATGGAATGAGAGAGTGACTGTGTGGTGTTTAACTGCCTTCTGCATTAAGCCACTGTTATGCTATTTGTAGCAGTTGTGATAAAATACTACATTTTATCCTACTCTTAGTAATTAATAAAATTTACTTCTTTACTTCTTTTGTTAGAATCAAGTGCTCATTACTTACAAAAAGGATGGAATACATCTAACTTGCAAACATCTAATTTGGACCAGTGATACAAAATTAGCTATCTATTTTTCCCCACAAATGTTTTTATTTTATCCACTTTTAAAGAAAAAAAAAAAGAAATGCAATTTAGAAATATGGCTATTGATTTAAAAATAAACCAAGCTATCTTCAAGTTAATATTTTAAAATATATATCCAGGATAGAAAAAGGGACACTGAATGGTTATTAATACTGAGGAAATCTCTGACAGATGACGGCAATATTCCTCTCTCCAGTTTCACTAGCATAGTTTATTTACTAGAAAGGGAAATCCAATGCAAATCCAAAAGAAATATGTCATAGAAAAAATTTTAAATATAAATTAAAGCATCTTTTCAGACAGGGTCTGAAATGCTTTCCCACTTTCCTGTTCTGTTGTGTTTTGCATCTTCTTCAATGTTGTGCAAGTAATTGTTCAATCACAAACTCTGATCTCCAATGCTGTAGTCTCTAAAGTCCATTCAGGAGAACGGTGTTCTCATGCATAAAGGCTTGAGAGTTTAGTGACTGAAACTCTAATTTTCAAATCAAGTATTTATGCTTTACAAGAATTTTTTGGCTACATAAATTTCTGAAGAACAATGTGACCATGTGCTTCAGCTACAAAGGATGCTGAACTGTTTACGGTCTCCAGTATCATGAGCTAGATTGAGTCTGTAACTAATGGAACTGTTAATACATATGTAATCATCTTAACGCAGCTAGACTGGATGGGTCCTGACAGCTCTCTATGTACCAAGGGGTAAAAGAGAAAGGATCTTAAGACTTAGTTTTCCTTTAGTTTCAGTTTCTCTAATCACACCTTTAAAATTGGACATTTCCTGTTTGACAAAATCCCTGTAAAAGAAGATTATGAGTATATCTGAGTAAAAGGAATTGTCAAATGTCTGCACTAACTAGAAAACAGACAAGGTCATTAGTATTGGTTTGGAGTTTTTTTCTTTGAAATAAAGGCACTGAGTCCAAACTCAATTTTTTGAGGATTTCAATCTTTTATACATGTAAAGCTGTCTTTTACTTTTATGTTTACATATTGATTTAAATTAATTAATCTGATACAGTGATTTTCCTCTGACTGGTAACTGTCTATGAGAGCTGACAAATTTGCAGACATGACTCAAAGAAAAAGTTCTTTGTAGAACTTACCAGTCTGTGCTTCCATCAGTGAATGTAATGATATGATTTTAACTATTTTGTTACCCATATGCCAGGTCTGGAGCAAAGTATTTAGTTCTTTTAAGAATTTTTTTTTTGTTTCAGCTATAAGGTAGAACTAGATATTTTCAACTTCAAGCTTCATTATTTTGCTCCCATACTGGTCTGGGAATTTAAAAATATGCAACAAATATGTAATTACGCAACAAATTACATCAGAATTCCCAAGGATACCAGACAAGTGGAAACCTAAATGGCAGAAAGATCAAGAATCAGGTACTTTGCTAGCTTAAAATAATGAATTAAAATACTGTTTAATTTTCAATTAACTGCAAGTTTGTCATAACTACAGAATGTGTTCCAGATACTGAGAGGGAAACCTTGCAGGTAGATTTTGCAAGTAACTGTAGAAGCATAGATTTACTCTTTAATGACTAGTCTGCTGCTACAATATTCACTCAATATAAACTAAATCCAAATAATTACTTTAAGTCTAAATTGTAGAATTAATGGGAGTATTTTAGCTTTAAAATTTGCATTTACAAGTAATACCCTCTGTAAATATAAAAGATCAAAGAAAATCTTGCTATAAATTATGTAGGACAATAGCTTCCATCGAAAATTCAAGATAATATAATCTTATTTAACTTTTCATCTCACTGAGATATTTTACTTTAAGTCGAAGTTAAGAATTTAAAATGAAATATTAACCTAGGTCTCCTGCCAACAAGTTTTTATTACAGATATATTTTGTTAGGGTAGGAACTACGACCGCAAACCTTGATTTTTTTCCTTCATTGTATCATATGCAACTTTCATTTTCTTGGACAAGTTCTCATTCAATGACAAATATACTTCAAATGTCACATCATGCACATTTTCTGGATTTGATTCACCCTTCCACTCTTTCTTTAAGTGTAATTGTATCCTTATTCCTTTCAAAGGGAAAATTCAAATACTCAGTAGACAGGACTAATTAAAAATGGCTTCATAAAGTGGTTACACCAAGACTAAAACAAAAATAAATATTTCTCTGAGTCTTCCAGATATAAATAATCACTGTTTTGTTAGGTATCTGACAAACACTTTCAAAGTAATATGGGCAAAATTGTAGGATACTTTAGGGAATCTCAGTTAGCCCTAGGTGCCTTAAAACAGCAGTGTACTGCTACCTCCACATATATTACATAGGTTAGAACATCCAACTGACAATACTTCTCTCATTTATTTCCCATTCCCATTCATTACGAGAGCTAGCTTTATAGTTACATTTCCTTTCAGAAGAAATCACAAGATTAGAGGATATGCTGAGTTAGAAGGGATCCACAAGCACCATTGAGTCCAACTCTTAGCCCTGCGCAGGACCATCCCCAAGAGTCATACCATGAAAGTTATTAAAATATTTAAGACTAAAGAGTATGCTTTTGGTATATTTTCTTCTTTCCTTTTCCTTTTTTTCTTCTTTTCCGCTTTCCCCCTCTCTTTTCCCCTTTCCCTTCCTTTCCTTTCTTTAACCCAAACCCTAATGTATTTAAATGTGTAAGTCCATATTTGTTACTGAAATTTCATTTTAACTCAGCCATTTATTTCATTCAGTATTCCCATGGGCATTTTAATTGGGTGTTTCCTCAGGAAACAGAGTTAGAATTTTTCTGCTGTAAATCCCTACATCTTGGTTCTGCTTATTGATCATGGAAAACATCATTGTCTGTTTTGTGTACCTGAAAATGAATTAGTGATGGTGGTTTTTTGAGTTCATTTTGGGTTTTGTTTAGGTTCTTTTTTGCCATTAGAAAATCTAGACTCTTAGAAGATTATAGAACTATGCAACTCTTGCATTCAGTGAGGTAACATTTTATTCAATTTTGAAATTGTCACGGTCTTCAAGTTTGGGTGTGAGATGTATGATTTCTGATAAATAGGCTTCAAAATTTCTTCAATAAGATATTGAATATTTTCCTTGTAAATGACTTTACAACTGACAAAATTGTTAAACTCAATATATTCAATAAGCCCTAATAACTCGTATCTAGAGGTGTATCTATATTGTTATCTCACTTTACCATAGACATAACAAATTACTCATTGCTTTTTTGTGTGGTGTGTTTGCAAGGTAAGACTCTAATGAAAGTGAAATTTGTGCATTCTCTTTCCTTTCCTGTATCTCCTTTCATCTGCATCCCACTCCAGCCTTAGATTCATTATGACACATATTCTCATTCTCAAAAAATGATCATCCCCTCTTCTAAGCATATAGACAATTTCTTTTAGCCACAGACTACCCATTCTCCAACAGTGATCTGACTAAAACTGGGCAGGTTTGCCAAGGAGCAAGGCAAACAGCAGAAAAGACAAGGTTCCATGGCAAAAGTGAATCCATATACGGGCAGTGCTAAGACACAGTGACAGCCATTGTGCAACATGCCAGCCATGGCTGGAGAGGCATCTGTGTCAGAGATTGACTGAACTTTCAGTTTTCACTGGCACAGTTTACTTACTGCCTCCCAGATGTGAGCCCACTCAGCATAGAGGATTTACCTAAAATCTGAAAGCAGCTGTTCTAGGTACTGCTGAACCACTAGAAGCTTGCTTTAATCCTGGTATCCTTTGGAAGAAAGAACATTCATCCACCACTGGATCTACTGGGAGTGGCACTGCCCACACTAACTGCCTACCATTAATTGTCTACCATTAATCTTAAATGCCCCAAGCATTTTCTGGGGCAATATAATGGAACCATAAAGAAGTTTCAAGGAAGTAACATTAAGCTTATACTTTTCCTACCACAGTGACAGATCTCCTTCATTCATTTGTTGCCCTGCCTGCACTTGCATGATCCTTTTTATCTTGTTTGAGCTACAAAAAGGAACAGAATCACACATTGCTAATGCTGATCTACCATTTCTCTCATGCTTGTGATTACTTAGGAGCTTCTAATGCAGAACTGTTACCCAAACTTTCTTTCTACTTCAGTCTTCTAAAACAGTATATGTACTCTAGGCATTCACATGATAAAAGCTTATTTGAGTCCTGACAGATTACTTGGAAGTCTGGGAAAATACTCATGAAGTGGATACTAGTGAAGATAACCAGAATATTTTTGCTACTCCATGTACTTTAAACTGAGACTGTTCTGAGAAACCTCTTTCAAGACAGTCACTGAATACTCAGGTCTTAGACCGTAGATAACGCCATTGGGAATTAGGACCGAGAAGAATTTCCGCATCTGGTAGATGGGATAGAGGCTGCTTTGAGCCCACAGGAAAGGGCTTTATTTATAGAGTGAGGAGACAGTAGGAGTGACAGGAAATTATGGGAAGTCGGGAAAGGGTAGAGAGAAAAAAGAGCAATGGCAGAAGGGAATAAGTCTGCATTATTTGTCAGTTGTTCACCAGCACCACTGCCAAAGACACACACCAAAGATCTACAACAGGTTGAGGAGATCTCTGAGCCACCGGTTTCTTAGCAAATCTTAAAGTACCAGGTAATATTCTAGGAGACAGAAAGTGTAATCATATTTTGCCAGTATTTGTAGGAAAGAAGTTAAAATCTTCAGGTTAGTACAATCTGCATTTTAGATATGCTATTTGTTTTATTCTATTGCAGATTGATTTGACTGAGAACCACAAGGTAAGCATATCATTAATACCACTAAACAGGAGAATAAGAGCAACAAAGGTTCTCCAAAGAAACATAATTTCAGACTTTTGGATATAGAGACATAAAAAAAGTGAAAGAAATTTAACGCATTCATTCATCAGTCATCAAATGTATATATAAAACAGTTGTGAAATTGTTGTTGATTTGCAACAAATTTGCAGAGACAAAGGATCCAAAGAGCCATTTTGCTGTCAGAAAGTTTAGCAAGGGCATTTGAAACGAAAATGTGTTTTATTACCAAATCTAAAGTACAGGTGCAGAAATAATGAACAGAAAGTTTTGGGATCATATCTAAAGAATATGAAGCAGTAGGGAGGTTTGTTTGCTGTTTTCTTTTGAGTTTTTGTGGGGGAGAAGTATCCTTTCAAATACCTGTTTAAAGTTTTTTAAAAAAACTAATTAAGGTAAGGTGATATATCAAATTCTGCATAATTCTTCAGAATGTGCAAAGGAACATACCTACATTTTGCTATCTGATGGTGGCTTGCATTCTCTAAGATCTACAGACAAACAATAGCTATGCACAAAATAAATGAGAAGCCACTTCTAAATCATTCACTTTGCCAACTGCATTTTAGTATTTTTCTACATCATTTATGGTTTATAAAGTCTATTCATAATAGTATCCCTTTAGTTTAAACAAACTCATCACCTAAAGCCTTGCAAAAGTTCAAGTACAGTCAATTAACATCACTGACACTAAAGGAAGCATTACTTTTCTGTCAAGGAAATTGTCCTACTTTTCCTTTTAGGTCTCATATGCTTTCATACTTTCAAATAATTTGAGTTTTGGATCATATGTCAGTTTTTCGCTGCTAAAGGAATGCACAAAAACAGACTTCAAAGCCATCTTTGTTCTGCACATGCATATCAAAGAAAACATCTATTTTATTTTGCTGCATCAAAGGCTATTAAGTACTATTTTAACATTTGGGAAATAACACAATTTGACATTCAATGAACTTGATGTTCATCAATGTGCCTTCCTTAATTCCTTTGCTAGATTTTAACTTTTTGAAGTCACATCAAAAGTTCAGAAATTATAGACAGAAAGATCATATATACACATATGTATATATGTATATAGTTATCTATAAATGTGTTTTATAATGAACCATTTTATTCAGAAAGGTTTAAAAGTATATAATTATGATTGTCATTGTTTAAGAGTTTTGCAATCCACTATAACTTCATTAATTATTGGTTTGTAGTTCTTTTCATTTACACAATCATGCCGTAGCTGTTATATTTTTTTGATTCTTTTCTTCCTTGATTCATTTATTGAAATCTTACACCTTCTCAAAAAGTTCTAACACTGAAGTATTCTAAGCTCTTTTTGAGGTTAATCAAAGTCACTTAAAAGCAATTCCTAAAAGCTCCTTCACTACACAGCAAATGAATCTTTCTTCAGAAATACGTTTTAGAATAATGACATGGATTTAGAATCTCAAGTAAAGCATGACCCTGATGCTCATTAGTGGAGAGATAATTTAGACCTGTGAAGCTGCCTGTGGTGTTCAGGACAGAAATTTTTATGTCTCAAAAATAAACTTTTCTACTCGCCTGATCTCTTCCACAGCAATACCCTATAGCATTAAGAATTGTCATTTTTTTAGTGTCTCTGTGCCATAGAATGACTAATCTTTGATTTGTGGGGGTTTTTTGTTTGGTTGTTTGTTTTTTTACACAAATCTGTTTGTACATAGTCTATGATGATGTAAGATATAAGGTTCAATGTTTCCACTCGGATACCCAAAGTACAACCAGAGCTGATTACTGTTTAAAGCAATCTCATTGAAAGGAAGAAGATCAATTAGCTTAGAACTTATGACCTGCTTTTGAGTCATTCTATTCTTTGCTAAATAAAGCACAGTGTTATGCATAGATAATCAATGGCACTATAAGCATTCTTGATTTTTTCTGCAGATGTTCTAAAACTTTTAGAACAGATTTGTGTACCTCCACGTGGGTTAAATGATCCCCCAGTTCTTTCTTCCCACAGTTCCCAGTGTGCAGTATTTCATTCCCACTGACACTGCCTGAAGGCTCAGAAAGAAAGGGGGGCCACAGAACAAGCATTACTAGTGAAAAGTGAGGCAAAAAGGTGCTGAGGACCTTAACCTTTTCCTTGACACTTGTTACTAGGTCTCCTGCTCATCTCTAACCTTCCTTCCTCAGACTGGCAACCTGTGACATCATTAGCCCTGAGGTTCCACAGGGCTCCATCTTAGGCCCTGTGCCCTTCAACATCTTCAAAAATTACTTGGACGCAGGACTGGAAGGGATACTAAGCAAGTTTGTGGATGACACAAAAGTAGGAAGAGCTGTTGACTCCCTAGAAGGCAGGGAGGCCCTGCAGAGAGACCTCAACAAATGAGAGGACTGGGCAAGCACCAATCTTTTGAAATCCAACAAGGGAAAGTGCCGGACTCTGCACCTGGGATGAGGCAACCCACGATGTTTGTACAGACTGTGGAATGAGATGTTGGAAAGCAGTGCCACAGAAAGGGACCTGGGGGTCCTGGTCAATGGTAAGTTGAATATGAGTCAACAGTGCCCTGGCAACCAGGAGGGTTGGCTGTGTCCTCTGGGGCATCAGGCAAAGCATCACCAGCCAGTCAAGGGAGGGGATTGTCCTGCTCTGCTCCGCACTGGGGAGGCCTCACCTTGAATACTGTGTGCAGCTTTGGGTGCTACAATATAGGAAAGATATTAAGCTACTGGAGGGTGTCCAAAGCAGGCAACAAAGAGTGAAGGGCCTTGAGGGGAAGTGGTATGAGGAGTGGCTGAGGACAGTTGGTCTATTCAGCCTAAAGAGGAGACTGAGGGGAAACCAGTCCACAGCTTCCTCATGAGGGGGAGAGGAGGGACAGGCACTGATCTCTGTGGTGACCAGTGACAGGACCTGAGGAAATGGCCTGAAGTTGTGTCAGGGGAGGTTTAGGTTGGAGATTAGAAAAAGGTTTTTCACCCAGAGGGTGGTTGGACACTGGAACCGGTTTCCCAAGGAAGTGGTCACAGCACCAAGCCTGACATAGTTCAAGAAGCTTTTGGATGATACTTTCAGGCACATGGTATAACTCTTGGGGATTGCCCTGTTGGACTTGTGGGTCCCTTCCATCTAGGCATATTCTGTGATTTTGTGACAGTATACTTCAAGAAACCTTCTGTACTACCCTTCACTTCCTTTGCTAGTGTCGGCTCCAGCTGAGCTTTGACCTTCCTTTTTCCAATTACTACATGAGTTACCAATGTCTGTGTACCCCTTCCATGTAACCTATTCCTTCTTCCATCTGTATATTTAATTTAAATTTCTGAGCTCAGTCAGGAGTTTCGTGTTCAACCACGCTTGCCTTCTGCTTTGCCTGCTTGTGAGGAAAAGACGATTCTTGTGCCCTGAAGAGGTGTACCTAAAGATTAGCCAGTTCTCCTGGACCCCTTTGAACTCCAGCATAGTTTCCCATGGGATCATGCCAAGCTGTTCCCAGAGCAGGTTGAAATGTGCTTTTCTGAAGTCCAGAGATGCAATTCTGGTATTGTCTTGCTCCTCACTCTCAGGACCTTAGGTTCCACAGCCTCTGCCATGCAAATTGCATAATTATTTGTTTACAACAGTGTCCACAATGCTAACAAGCAATGAAGCTGCTAATGGCAATTGTATTTGGGTACCTGCCACTTTGAGGTGAGGCACAGTCCACCAGATCTCATGAAACTACAGGCTTACCAGAACATCCACCAACAAAAGTCACACAGTTTGTGAGCACCATCACCACCACTTGCACCTGTCATCTGCCCTGCCTTTGTAGCAAATGGGACTTGTACACAGGTATCTGCACAAGCACACAGCAAACCACTGACTGGTACCTGCCACAGGAAAAAGTGCTCAACCCGTATGTTTTTCATTAAACCAGTACTGAAGCAGTTTATTTTAGATTTAGTAACAAGCAATCACTTAATGATACATTCAGGAACAGTGAGGCAAACAAGGAAGGGGAAGTGCGCAGGCACCCCTAACTACTAAATTAGAGAAAAACCCTTTGAGACATAAAATGTAATAATCTAAAAAAGTCTAGTTTTCAGAAATTTTCTTCCTTGAAATTTTCATACTTCCTTTTCCTTTCAAAACTCCCCACAATGCCTAAGCTAAGTGCAAAATAAGAGGGACAAGTAAACTTCAAGTGGGTTAACTAGATCGGTAAAATAACATCAAAGCCACAAGCCTGCTGTAACTGCTTTGCAGTCCCACTGCCTTGGACTATGTGACCTGTGAAGGCCATTTCCAACCTACAAGACCCTGTAGTTCTAAATATGTATTTAGATAGGATAGAAATATATAGTTCACGGGAACAATTATATAGCAATTTGACAATTTATCATTATTGGTAGATTTAATAAATAATTTTTAAAAGGATTAACTGTCCCTTGTACTGTCAATTTCATCATTATCAAGTTTATTTCCATAGCATTTATATTCTCCATATGTCTAGTTTACAGTTATTAATAAGATTTCATTATCAATACTTGGCAATAGCAAATGCAGCTGAATGAATGTCTCTAGGATTAAGGCCCAAAGGACGTATTTGTATTGACTAACTAAATAAAAGTGTGATGCAAAATCACTGGAGTAAGAAAGCTGCCAAACCCTAGCTGAACAGCACTTAAAAACATTTTAGGAGGAAAAAAATCCTTTATTACCTTTACTTAGATATGAATTCATAAGAAAATAGAACATGTAAGTAGAAGGCTTAGAAATTATATATTTCTTTGAGTCTACTTTTCCTCTTACAGTGCTATGCCCTGGTTCACACCTCTGAAAAGATTATCAGATATGGTCAACAATGTGTGTGGGATTAGGTTAACCCCTGCCTGAAATGTACAATAAATTCAAGTATTATTGCAACATGAGCTCCTAAGAAATTGCTTTGAATGCAAACCACTGGAGTTCCATATGATTCTGAAACTGTATCATGCTTTAAACTGGCAGTTTCTGCTAGGCCTAACCCACTTGACATCACTTCACTGAAGCCTTACTGTGTATGGGGTAGTAGCTGCTCTGAAGTAACAGAAAGATAAATGAATTGGGTGATGCAGCAGAAAATCCAGGTTTGTTTTTCTTGAAGTAGAATTTATCATTTGAATTTGTGAATTTGAACAAAAGTCTCTCCATTGCATTCAGCTCAGGGTATCTTTCATGAAGATACCCTAATTGAGATTAGGAGCCTTAGTACTCAAATATTCTAGAGGTGTACATGTGTATTATTTTCAGAGAGACTGCTGCTGCAAAAGTGATTAAAAATATATTTGTAAATGATAAAATAGATAACTCTTAAGTTAGTGTACAATAAATACCAACATTTACTTCTGTAACCAGGGTTTAAACGATCTCCCACAATCAGGGTTTAAGAAAAGACCTTTTGATTCTGTTTTGGTCCAGACTCAGATGAGTATTTTAACTTCGGATAAAATTATTTCTTGTTTTACATCTTCAGATGAAAAATCATTTATTCTTACAGCTCCAAGACTGCAATCAGTTTCCCATACTTCTAAATATGTAAAGAACTCATAGCTCTCACTTGTTCAAACACATACACATTCCAGAAATGTTGCCTTATTATTCCTTTTTTAAAGCATTACACTTTTTAAAAAACTTTTTAATGTTGCCTCTAGTGTGAAACCAGACTGCGTTCCTATAACACCATAGTCTTTAAATACCTAACTGTACTTTATACATTTTCAATCCTAAATTCAGAATAGAGTTTGATAATATGATCTGGGATGTAACTGTGTGGTTTCTGGTTTGATATGAGTATCTCAGAAAATATTTTTAGCTATTTAAAATTATTAGTACAAACAATTGGATGCAATATTCGTGTTGCATATGAAAAGACAAAGTTAGGGAATTTCTCACCTTAAATTCATGAATGTTTTTTCTCTAGAGACTAGAACTCTTTCAGAAAGAAATCAAACTACCTGGCAAACAATAACAGTTCCTATCTAATAAAAACTGAATTGTTTTAGATAAATGTCTCCGTCACCTAAAGAATATGTGGATGATGTAAATCTTAAACCAGTTTTAACTCTTGTGCAGACAGTTAACACCGTTTATGAAAATAGTAATACTCTATGTAATTTTTAAATGACAAAATACCTTCATAACCTTATTCTATATACACTATAAGAGTTTATTATTGTCTGTAAATCCTGTTCATTCAAAGAAGAGACTATAAATAGGAAAGCTGAAATAAAGTACCTGAAAGCTGAGAAAAACAACTGTGATGAGGATGTCTTAGCATATTACAACCATATTTCTATTTCTAAATATTTGACTTGTAAATTAAAAAAATTAAATTGCAATATCAAGCAGTAAGAATAGATAAGAAAAAGAAAGCAGTAGTTTAGAAAGTGGTTAAATAGGTTATGTACTCCTGAATCTTAGATCCTACAACAGCTAGTATGAAGTAGGAGCCTTTAGCTGTTGCCTTGGAGAAATTTTAAAGGATATTCAAAATTTTAGAAAATAAAAGTGGAAGCATACTTCTCTTCTTTAAAAGGTAAGAACCACATATTTATATTTATAGACCTCTTGCTTGCAATAATAAAACTAGAACAAACTCTCTTAAGTATATAAAGAAACAGAAGGAGATGAGAAGTCATCATGGATTTATCATGAACAGATATTGTCAACCAATCTCTGACATACTAAGAGACCCTAAGAAGAGAGGAATAGCTGCAGATGTCATAACTTCACTTTCCTAATTCTTTTGATGTGACATTCTGATAAACAAGGTAGAAGAACATAATGCAGATGAAAGGGGTGTAAACCAGTAGAAAGTTGTACTTGGAAAACAGTTATTAGTAGTTCACTGTCAAAAAGGAGGGCTCTGTCAAAAGTGGTTCCGCAAGAGAATGATTTATTTCTACTATTACTCTTGCACATTATAGAATAAAGGGAATATTTATGAAAGTGGTACATGAAATGAAGTTCTGGGGAGCACCAGGAGAATAGGCAGTCCAAGATAGATCGGACAGGGGAGTGGCGAGTTAGAAGAAAGCAGTGTAGAACTCATGTACAATACACCACAGCCGAGAAAAAAAAATAAATTGCTTTCATACAGTAGGGACTAACCAGCCAGGTAGAAGTAGTTCCGAGTAAATCTGGGAATTTAGTACATACAAACTGAACAGAAGTTGAAATGTTGTATTGCACAGGAGGGAGATCTCATGCTACATTCACAACATGAAAAGTAGTCTTTTTCTCTCATATTAGTAAGCCTCATTTAGAGTACTGCATTTAGTTTAAGGCATCAGCTGGAAATAGTCAGGAGACAGAAATGTGACAGATCAGAGGCTTAAAAAGACATCAGCATTGAAGAAAGATTGAATGGCTGATGCCTGCTAAGCTTAGGGTGAAGAATGAGGAAAGAACATGATGAACTTTCAAGAATAAGTAGATAAACCTCTTCCAAGCCCATGGAGAGCAGAACAGGTTTAACAGCAGGAACATAGAAATACACAGCCTCAGAGAAGCTATGATTTTCCAGAACTATGTAAATCAACATAAAAAAAATCTATAAATATATTCTAATCTAGTCTGAGGAAGATATAGTTGATCCTACCTTAGGGTAAGCAAAGGGCTTGAATAAGCTCTATTTTCCCTTCATTTTCTATTACCAGACACCAGAACAGACATCTGAAATCTTCATACCTGCACAATGGAGAAAGTAAAAAAATTATGCAAGTACTACTTGCAAGGAATCTATGAATTCATTTCTTGCCAGTGACTTGAAACATTCATTTTATACTAATTGTTTTATTTTTGTGGAAAAAACTTGTGGAACTAATGATAATGCTAATTTTTGCATTTCAATGCTTTGAAATGACAATAGCATGGTAATGATGAGCCTCATTACTTTGTGCATTTTATACAAGCCATAGAACATGTACAAAACAGTTTTCTGATAGGAGTCAGCCCTCCCAGGCAGGATGTCTGGCTCACTGACCACTCTGTAGCTCCAGGCTAGAGTGAGAGGCAGTGTAGCCAATCACAGACTGGGTCAGGGTTCCAGGGGGTATGATGTGGGCAGGTAAATATCATAAAGGCATTAAGAAGAAAAGACAGAGAAAATGGTTAGAAAGTAAAAAACCCTGAAGTCTAAAAGTGACAGAGTTGTTCCTCAGGACAGTAGAAGGCAAGACAATATAGGCAAGGCTTTGATTCACTGGTTTTAGGGAGATTCTGAGCCATAAAATGCTTAAAGACCACAGCAACTGTAAATGCGAGCTCACAAACCTGATAAGAAAAACATCCTCTTGGAAACTGAAAACTTCAGTGTCTACAAGTCTTTCAGATTTGACAGAAAGAGTGGAACAGTTTGGAAAAGACCCAAGAAGAAGGAAAGTAAAGGGGAGAAAAAAAAATCCAAAACAAAAAACAGTAAGTAAACCAAAGAAATCCTCAGGCAAAGGCCCTGTTAGGAAGCTCAAGAAGACTGAGACTACCAAATGTGAACCAAAAAAGAGTTTGAAAGTACAAACTACCACAGGCATACAAATCAGTAAAACTCAAGATGAAAAAAATTACGAAACACAAGATAGGGAAGACACAGAACATAGTCTTTATCAAGAAATAAAACTACTTAAATAGGAGATTAAGTCTATTTATTCAAATACACGTAGAATAAATATAAGAACAGATGTAGCAATCTGATCAGATCTATTTATTGCCCATTTACTCCTCACAGGAGGTACATGCTGATCTTTGATTGTCTAATTAAAATTCATTTTGCCTTTAGCTCTTCTCAAAGCTTTTTTTTTTTCATCTCATGACTATGCTTTCTCACAAATTTTTAAGAAGAGTAGAGCAAATAAATATCTCCCTTGTCAATAGTGTATTTGCCCCATCATATCTGATACTTTTCTATCATCTAGAATCATTAATTGATTCATCTTCCATGGAAGAGTTACCAATATTTAACAAACTTCAAAACACAATCTTGAAAATTTTTAAATTTTCACACATTTACTTTATTAAGCAACTAATTGTTACGCTGGTTTTGACTGGAGTAGAGTTAATTCTCTTCACAGTAGCTAGTTTGGGGCTGTATTTTGGATTTGTACTGAAAACAGGGTTGATAATATGCAGATATTTTTGTTATTGCTGAGCAGTTCTTACACAGAGCCAAGGCCTTTTCTGCTCCTCACCCCCACCGCAGCAGTGAGAGGATTGAGGGTGCACAAGGAGCTGGAAGGGGACACAGCCAGGACAGCTGACCTGAGCTTACCCAAGTGATATCCATATGACATCATACTTGGCATACAAAGCTGGGGGAAGAAAAAGGGAGGAGGGGACTTTCAGAGTGATGCATTTGTCTTCCCAAATCTCTGTTATGTGAGATGGAGCCCTCCTTTCATGGAGATGGCTGAACATCTGTCTGCCCATGTAAAGTGCTGAATTAATTCCTTGTTTTGCTTTGCTTGTGTGCACAGCTTTTGTTTTATCTGTCAATCTGTCTTTAACTCCACCCATGTGTTTTCTCTCTTTACCAGCACAACAGGTGCTCCTTATTTATGAGAGTAAATCCATGTTGTCAGAGTATCACAGAATTGCAGAATAATTGAGGCTTGAAGGGAGGCTGGAACAATCTACCTTTGGGCGATTGTATATTCCAGTTCCATTTTCAAAGCCAGGTCACGAAGAGCAGGTTTCTCAGGGCCACATGCAGTCAGGTTCCAAATGTCTCCAAGGATGGAAAGTCCACAACATCTCTGAGCAATTTGTGCCAATATTTGACCAGTTTCAGTGTGTAGTAAAACATCTTCCATGTTTAGTTGGAATTCTCTGAACTTCAGTTTGCATCCGCTGCCTCCTGTCTTTTCACTGAGTACCACTGTGTTGAAAATGTTACATTATTTGAAAGTAGAATAAGTAGTTAAAATTGTAAGGCAGCAAATTGAATTTCATCTGAACTATATGGCTCTGTTGTGTAAGTCAAAGCTGGATTATAGTGAAACCTGGAGATAACAATCTGAACATTAATAATAGTCTTCCAAAAATGGTATCAGATTATTAGTTCAGGACCACTATGTTGTTCATTTAAAAGGGAAAAAAAAACAAAGCAAGAGCGTTTCTTGACATTAAAAGAAATAGTTTCATCTACTGGCACAATTTTTGCAGCATTCATCCCCTGGAACCACACTTAGTTGCTGCCTGTGCCACATCCTCCTCCATTCGACAAACGTGGTAACAACTTGAAGGGTTGTATCAAAAGGACTGCTAATTTTTTACTCAGTCTCTAGATATTCAGGATCCAAACAACAGATTAAGCATAACATGAAGAATGAAATTGAGCTTTCCGTTTTTTCTCTCGCTCCAGCTTGAAACATTTAACCTTTCCTCATTTCACATGATGAAGTTGGGACAAATCAGTAGGTAACCCTGAACATTATAATAAAAGATTTTATTTTTGGTAAAATGCCTAAATTACTTTACAATTAAAAAACCCTGGTCTCATATACAATAATCTATCTTATAATTCTAGTACAGTGTCACAGTCTGAAGAGACTGGAATATTTGCTAAAGAGGATGAGTTATGAGATAGACCAAACTTCTCTCTCTCAGCAATTGTAAATTTAAAATTAAGGGGTTTTAATCAAGGAAGTGTGGAAAAACAGAAGAAATAACAACCCTTCATTAAAAGATCTATGTGTGTTGGCAAAAACAGTAACAGAACAGAAAAAAACTAGACAGTAGTCCTAGGAAAAAAAAAAAAATCTGAATGCATACTTCTCTGTCCTTTAGCACAGTCCTAATTGTGGCCTGCAGGGGGCGCTGTTAAATAGCTGGAGGTGTAGGGCCTGCAGTACCCTGTGGTGGTCGGCAGGGGGTGCTGTTGGGCTCTGGCGGTCACCATGCAAGGAGGGGGGTTGTTGTTCCCAGATGACGGTGTTCCAAGGCTCTTCCCTTCTCTCCCAGCAAGCACAGACCTCTCTGATAAAAACCCAGTAGGTCTCAGCTGGAGTCACGAGGCAGTGTGCGAGCCGACCGAGTCCGGTGGTCTGGCCTCACCAGGACGGATAGCCAAAAAGAAAGACTTCCAGGCCTTCTCTCCAAATGCCTGCATGCAGATCCCCGTCTCCATCCCCGAGAGTGAACTCTGCAGTCTGAATCTCTCCCCTCCAAGCAGAGCGAGCCAACCCCTCCCAAAACTCCTCCCCTCTCCCCCCAGCCTCTTTGACGGGCCATTAGCCTGGAATTTGACCAGATCTTTTGTAAAGTTAATTGGCTCCCTTCCCCCCACTCACTCCATTTTTACTTAGAGTGGAGCAGGATAAGAAAAAATTCTCCTGAATTTCTAACCTATAACGTACAGTTACTGTACATGACTTTTTAAATACCTTAAAATACCATTTGTATTTTTATTATTTCATTAACAGTAAAGAAACATTTTAAAATATAAAATTTATCATGACGGCAGAAGAGATTATATTTCTATATTTGCCTATTTATTAAAGAAAATACTTGATTCATGTTGAAATTGCAGGCTTGTACTGTCAAGAGCATTTATGAATGGATCGTACATAACAGCTGGCATGTGTATGTCTACAAATGCTGTATGTGTTACTCTTTTATTGACAGTGTAAGAGTTATGCTTTTGCAGGCTGTTAATAACAAATGTTAAGGATCTATATCCTTTCAGCAGACTGCTAATGACCTCATACTTTAAATAGTGTATCTGACAAATAACATAATGCTGACTCTATCAGTCAATAGCATTTTACTAGGAGATCCGCAAGCTATGTTCTTAAAAGCCATTGGAGAATAGACTTTACCCTTGCCATACTGTACACAGTACTTTTTTTAAAGGGTGTCACAGGATGATAAGACATGATGGCTGATGATGAACAAAAGCAATTTTCTATCTGATATGCTGCAGCAATCACATCAGAATAGCTCCAATTTTTAAGGTCATTCAGAGAGTTGTGCATGCTTATAATATAATTTCAGACTTGGACAGTATGTCACACGTTGGCTTTTCCTTTTCCACAAATGTAAGCAACAAGTACGGAAACAGCAGAAAATAAGGGAAAGTGGAGACATGAAAGCAACTGGAATGAATCTTGGGTTCTGGTTCTCTGTGGTCACACTAATAATTGAAAATCAAGATTTGAAATGAGTTAACAATTTGAGGTTTTTTCTGTTTCTTCCTTGCCTTTCCCTAGTAAGACAGAGCGACTTGAGGGATGTGCATTAAAGAAAATGTTGATTTATGACTCTATTTACCCTCCCTCTCTTAAGATTCCCACTCACACTCACTTGCATAAATGGAAAGTGATTGAGGAGAAGTGTGGAGAGGAAATATTCAGATTATTGCTGCTGAGAAGTTGTGTGCGCTCTGTCATTCTCCGTAACAGTCAGTAAGATCTTTCAATCTTGATAGACTAATTCCGTCATGACAAGCACTCTGAAAGTAGATCTTGTTCTTCTCTAAAGGCTGTCACTCTAATTAGCTATTTATTTTGCAAGTTCTCTGGGTTTGATTTGTGTGCAGAAAAGTTTATTAAGATTATTACAACTCTCAGCACCATGTTGATGACAGCCATCGCCCTTTCAGTACTTAAAGGGGGCTTATAAAAAAG
Source organism: Corapipo altera (assembly GCF_003945725.1). Taxonomy (NCBI): domain Eukaryota; kingdom Metazoa; phylum Chordata; class Aves; order Passeriformes; family Pipridae; genus Corapipo; species Corapipo altera. The sequence continues at coordinate 13,006,744 of NW_020884886.1, forward strand.
AGGGATAGTGACTTTTTACACTGACAGATAGTGTTAGGACAAAGGGGAACAGTTTTAAACTAAATAAGGAGAGTTTTAGATTATATGTTAGGAAGAAATTACTCAGAGGGTACCGAGGCACTCAAATAGGTCACCTAGAGAATTTCAGTCATAGCAGTGGTAAGTGTGGGAACCTCTGTAATGAGTATCACTGTTACATTAAGGAATCTATGTGTATAGATATATAAGTATGATGCCTGTATACTATATATACTATCAGTGACAACTGCTGATAATGATGATAACCTTAATGTGAATTATTTTGAGTGAAATGCATAGTAGGATTTTCTTTTATGATGCTTAAAGGAAAACTTAAAGCTAAGAATTAACCTTTCTCCCCAAATATGTTGACACGGTTGGAAGACTTAGCTTGTCATATTTGTTGTCTACTAATTGACTAAAACTGTCAAGTCAAAAAGAATTGTCTTTTGCTTTAGTTAGGAGGATATGCAACTGTGAATTATGAACCAACATGAATATTGTTATAAATCATAAAAATGAAGTTAAAAATGCACAGAATTTCATGGCATAAATGATACTTTAGAACAATTTCTTTTTGATTCAGCATGGGAAAGCAGATCCAGAAACTCAGTGTAAGTGGAAAAAAACCCTAAGTTTTTTTAAATCTTTTAAGGTACAGTATAATATATTTTCTCTTGCACTGCTCAAAACTCAAAATTATTCAACTCTTATACTATGCCAATAAAATTGTTATTGAATACATGATAGTCTAATAAAAATCTTTCTTAATAGGAATAAAAAATAGATTATACTATAAATAAATACATTTTATAAGATGCTAAAATACCATTATTACTTCCGTAGTTAATAATGCTACTAATATTCTGCATGTCATCATTTATACCACTTCTTAAAATGCCACGTATTTCAAAACAAAAAAGTTCTATCTTCTTATGGATTAATGTAATGAATAATAACTTACTTTGGTGAGGTAGCTGGTAAAAATAAGATGAATGTAGAGTAGTTTTAAATTGCATTCCAAGTGTCTCTTAAATGTTCTCAATTATCTTTGTCTGGGAACTGGCAAGCCAGGGTTACCAGTTATTGCAAAAACTGTGGAGCAATTCTCATGGAGGTGATTAACCTCAGAAGAGTAGTAAAACATGTACAATTAATAGCTATTTCCTTCTTGAAACCAAGCTTTGTTTCTTATCACTATTATCAAAGCTTGTATTGTCTGTAATTAATTTCTAAGGCAGGCAGGTGTGATTTAAGGGCATCTGTGTCTTGCTCCAATACCTCAGTAATTGTGAGACTTGATCAATCAATGCTCACAAAAACCATTGAGATATTTGGCTGAAAGGCAGTGTTGCTATACAAATTTGTGGTTTTCATTCTTATTCTCACATAATGCAGAAAAAAAAAAAGAAATCCAGCAATGAAATAAAAAAGTGTTTATAATATCACTACTGTAAAATTTTGTAGTGTTTCGGTGGCTCAATTCCTTCTTGTTTAGTATTTTTTCCAAAATAACTGGAATTCAAGTGTACAGTGAACTAACTCCCCTGAGTTTACTTAGTAGTATTTCTGTAGTTTTCATTAAAAGGATAATGACAAAAGTCATATGTTATCTTGAGTTTTGAATTTTGCACATAAGAGAGTGGCACAAATCCTATTACTCAAGCAACGTCTGCCCTTGGTCTCTTAATCGAAATCTCCCATATCATTCTCTTTCTGTAAATCTTCAAAGCACAACAGCTTGTGTCAGTTCTGGGGGAATACAGTATTTGTCTCAGGCAACCAGATAATTTGAGGTCCCTTCATAATCAATTAATTGCTAAACATCTTCTGTTTTGCTGTGTGTATCTCCCGATTCAAGAAGCTACATCAAGTCTCTCAAGCAGTAAGAGGTCATCAAAAAGAAAAGACAGTAAAGACAGAAAATACAAAACAAAAAAACACAGGTGATGCAAATGGCATTTACTTACCAAGTGATGGACCAAATAATTGTCCAGGGGAATTAGCTGAAGAACATATGTTCAAAATATTAGCTAGCAGCAGACAAGTACTACAGGAAAGAGAAAGCTTATAGCACTCCATTAGCAGGCAGATTCATACTAATGGCAGCCAACAACATAAGAGATAATCAGAAGATAAATGGAAAATGAAAGAAAAATCCATCTCATATCTATAATGCCTGCAAGAGAGTCAGGTAGTCTTTCACAGTGGATAGACTAGGCTACATTTATGAATAAACAATACTGTCACCTTTTTTGATATTTTGGTTTCAGTAAATGACAACATTGTACTCTGTGTAAGAATTTAAAAAAATCAATGTGGAAACATTTTCTCAAGAAGTTGTACAACCTAACAGGTATGGGTAGTAATAAAAATGAATGCGTGACTTTCAAATGTGGTAACCACCAGAGCAAAAACATTACCAACCATGGTATATATATATCTGGTTAATATACATCATGGCAATTAAGGCTGTATCCACACTGACTGAACTTAAAATTATTACATAGTATGTTGAGAAGACCCCAACAAGTCCTACTAGCACTGAGGAACTGACCAGTGTTATAGTCTAGTTTTGGCATACTTTCTAGTGCTGCAAAGTAAATAAGCTTTTCTCTGACTATGTTTAAGTGTGATACTGCAATCCAACCATATTAAATTGCATAAAAACATATATGCGTGCAAATCTAAGTGCAAACTGTGTTATGGATGATTTTTTTTTCCACTCTGGAGAATAGAAACTTTTCAAAATGAGGGTAGTGAAACAGGTTGCACAAAGCTGTGGAATCTCCATTCTTGGAAGTATTCAAAACTTGACTGAATATTATATCTGAGAAACTCATCTCACTTGACTCAGTTTTTAGCAGAAGATTGGACCAAAGTTCTCTTCCAAATTAAGTCTGGGAAGCTTGAAGTATATGTAAGTTACTGAGTATTTTCCTTATTTTACATCCACTTTATTAATGCCAGTCTCTGACATTAATAAGGAAGGTGAAAATCAGTACCTGCTACAAAACACTCGAATTCAGCCTTTCTAGCTCAGTTGGTTAAAACATAGTGCTCATAACACCAAGGTTGTGGGTTCAATTCCTGTATGGGCCATTCACTTAAAAGCTGGACTACATGATCCTTGTGGGTCCCTTCCAACTGAGAATATTCTGTGATTCTGTGACTATTTGCCATCATAGCTTGTAAATGTCCTGAGTCACTTAAACAGATGAACTGCTAAAATTGTGGACCATTCCCCTGTAGAGAAGAACTTGATAAGAACATAAAAACTAAATGGTACAGAGATCTATGGGTTTAACAATTTAGAAATTACCAGAGGTGAACAGGTTCGTATTTGAGATTGGAGGGGAAAGTAAGGATCACTGCATCCAAAAGAAATCATTAGATGTATGCTGACAGCAACTTACATCCCTACCCCACTGAAGTAAAGTGATCACTGCTCTCATCAGCTGTTCTTGTTACAGTGCTTACACTCTAGTTTCATTAATTTGTGTACTTGCTTGTAATCTAAAATTCTAATGCTAAAATTGTGAAATCTAAATTATGTTTTGCCTCTCTTTTTATTTCAACATGAAATTTTGGAGTAGGAATATTGTAGCTCTCTACAAAATTAGAGTGAGAAATCTGTCTCACACAAGGTCTTCTAAATTAATACAGTGTTCTCCACTCATTGGTGACACCTCTGGCCTACTTGTGTCCTACCAGGGGTGTTACCCTGCTATCCACTTCCATATAATCCAGTTTCAATTTGGGAATTATGCCAGAAACCACTGATTCTGAGTACTGCTTTTTGAAGTCACACTACTCTTTATGATGGAATACCAGATCAAATCCCATTGGACCCTTCAGCTTTTCCACCAAATTTCTCTTTTGACTCTGCTACCTGCTAATTCCTCTAAAAGAATTCATTACTTATTTCTGAATATGTGGATAAACATGCAAATGTGTGCATAGCTATTCCATTTTAAATGGTTTTATCTTCATCATTTATCTGTAATTTTTTGGGTTTCTACTCTGAATCTGAAGTGCTCTACATGCACTGTTTCTTATAAAAGTACCCCTCAATTAGGCTCTATGTTCTCATATTTATCACTGTCTGAATTGCTTCTAGACATATTCTATCATCATAGAGCAGTGTGATCCAAAAGCTCAAATATTAATCTCTTCCTCTATTCTCCATTACAAAACACAGTTTAATGGTTTGAGCTGGCTCTAATTTCCAAAGGCATTTTATAATCCCTGGTGTTCAAACTGAATTATGTATAATACTATAGTGATTTAACTTCATAGGACATGTAAATTATTTATTTTTTTTTAATATAAAATGTGTAAAAAGTGTTGAAAAAAGAAGAAATTACAAAAATGGACATGTTAAATATACACTGATCTATATTTAATACAGTGTAATAAACCAGATTGATAAAATGTTATAACATACTATATAATATAGCAGTGAAATTCTGGAAATCCCTTAATTATACCAAAATAAATTCTAAAACTATTTTGTCCAAGTTATCTTTGAGTAATAGAAAATAAAAAAATCAACCATTCAAGTTTTTTATTGTACTTACAATATTTGGTTTAACAACATTATTGCTACTTATTTCCACATAATTCTGTGGTGGTTTCACCCTAGGCCTTCCTGGAGACCAACCTGTAACCAGGAAGGAACTAGAAAAGTGATCACGGAAGTATTCCATGCTATTCCTTTACGTAACTGGAGGTATAAATAAAGCCAGTGGGAGGGATTGCGCCCTCTTCCTCTCCGGCGAGGTTCGGGAACGGTGGGTCCCTGTTTCGGTTGGGCTTATCTGGAGCCAAGGCCTACAGTGACTGCTGTTGTCTGCCACGCGTGAGGGGAGAGCCTTGGGCCGCGTCAGGTCAACCTGCCTGTTCGAAGGGAAGTGGTGAGATTTCTGCTAGTTTGCCTTCGGCTGGCTGTTTGACTTGCTCGGTCCTTGCCCCTTTTTGTCTTTCTCCCTTTCCCTTTCCCCCCCCTCCCCCCCCCCCCAGGTGTGCGGTATTCTCCTTTTGTGTATCTGTCTCATATGTAAAATATATATATATATATATATTTGCTATAGCTTTGGCTGCTTAGGTTTTTTTTTCCCTCTTTTCCCTCTCTGGGAGGCGGGTCCTTGTTGTCGAGTTTCGGGGGACTTGGCGGGAAACCAGCTCGAAACTTGTACACTAGTTAAATTTTTTCTTGAGTTTAACTTGATTGTATTATTCCATACTACTGCATGAGCCCAAAAGAAACAGAACTACTAAGCAGAAATCAAAGAATCAGAAGCCAAAGAAAGTCTATTCTTTATTCTAAAAATAATACAGGTATACATAGATATGCATGTAGGGCCTAAAAGTAAAATTCTCTAGTTGCTTTTTGTTGTATCAAAATAATTCTGTTTCAGAGCAAATCTGAAATATCCTCACTGTCACTTTAACTCATCTAGAACTAAATCATCAATGATGCTCCACAATGGAAGACACTATTTTTCTGAACAAAACAATTCCACGGCAGCTGTGTCTAGAAAACAGCTGCACCTCAGGGTCTCTTTCTTCATGCTTTTTCCCTTTTTTAAGGTACAGATTACCCAAAGCCCTGATGTGATTTCTTTGGCAGATCTACAGCTCTGACTGGCACTCAACGTTTTAGCTTCATTTCTCCTGAAAACCACGTAGGGTTTTAGTACATATGACAATTTGTTTTTATTTTCCATAAATAATATTTAAAGACCCTTGGAAATAAACTTTTTTCAGTTAATGTTCACTGTCTATGAATAATGGGAATCATAATTGTGACTCAAATGAATATATAAGTTTAAAGAACAAGAATATTCATAAACATTCCTTTTGGTTTTCATCTCTATTGTAACTACTTATGCTTACAGACAACTTTAGTGTACTGCTACTACAGATGGAGTACCTAGGCTTCAAAGGTATTGTGCAATAAAACTTTAGTGTGATATATGGATTAAAAAGAGCAATTCAGTCTTTAATGTGTGAACTAAGTAATGTAACAATGAATCCATGGTGACCATTCAAAATGAATTTCAAGAAAAAGAACAGTTTATTTGCTTCATAAAAACCTGTGAAGCATTCAGATTGAATAATGTAAGCAGAATGTTACAATATAAATCTTCTTAATTTACATCCAGGGCTTCATTATGCGTATTTTATAGCACTCCACAGAACTTTAATTTACAGATTTTTGGAACTTTACCAACCCCAAAGAAGCGCTAAACATGCCTGTTGGAGCATTTAACCAAAGTAAGTCACAGGAGATTTCCTTAATGAGTGCAAAATTATCATTTATTTGCATTCTTAGTAGATTTAAAGCAGTAAGGTCTATTAACAAGATAATGGTAAATGCTATTTGAATGTTAGTCTTCAGCAAACTATTCACTAAAATGAATAACTCAATGTACAAATTTCATAGTATGTAACTCAATTGAGCTAGCATTTGCTCAGCTCATTTAGGTAGGTAATTTGACTCAAAATGGCCAGTTACTGAATAATGTGCAGCTGAACAGACTTAAGCAAATAAGTCTAATAAAAACTCCAGAATGCATCTCTAGTCTTTGTCAACCTTTACTGTTAATTTTCCTTAATATTGGACAGTATATACAGAATGAAATGATAACTTGCCATTACAACCTCTGTATATAACTAAGAATATTTTTGCTCCTGAAGACAAATCAGTGAATTTAATAATTCTTTTACAAACCTGCCCACTGAAAAAAATTGTACATGTACAAAATTGAACTGTACTTCTACAGATTGGAAATACTAGGTCTTCCTTTCAGCTCTAGAAGCTACAGTGACTTTTCAAGGGCTTGGAAAAAGGAAAATATTGATTTAAGAACATGAAAACTGGTATCTGTTGATGGGACAACAGTTATTTCTGTGACAGCATTTAATACTAACATATGTCTTAGAGAAATAAGCAACCTTTCTAAACACATGGGCACTGGACTGACTAGTGTTTCTTATGCCACACATACCTCAGTAGGTCATCTACATTAGGAGCTGAAGAATAGAGTCATCAAAACAAAACAACAGTTGCTTAGAAGACTGTTAAAATTAGAATGATTTGGGCATCATAAAATCATAGAAGTTTGTGTTGGAAGGGACCTTAAATATTACCTTATTCCAACTCCCCTGCTGTGGGCAGGAACATCTTCCACTAGAACAGGTTGCTCAGAGCCCCATTCAACTTGGCCTGAAACATTCCCAAGAATGGGGCATCCATAGCTTCTCTGGGCAATCTGATCCAGTGCCTCAGGAGTAAAGAATTTCTTCGTAATATCCGATCTAAAAGTACTGTTTTCAGTTTGAAGCCATTCCCCTTGTCCTACCAATGTATACCCTCCTAAAAAGTCCCTCCCCAGCTTCCTTGGAGGGCCCCCTTCAGACAGTGAAAGGCCACAATAAGGACTCCACAGAACCTTCTCTTTGCCAGGCTGAACAGTTATATTCTATGTGGAATTGTCCATATCTCTGGGCTTCACCAAAAGCAGTTGATCAGAGCCAGTTTTGTTTCTCTTTCCAAAGCACAAATCCTGTATTTACTCAATACATTAACTTTTTTTTTTTCTTAGAGGAGTAAATTTTAAATTACACTGAAACTAGGAGGGAGACACAGAACATCTAGCACTCAGGTCCCAACATGCTCCACAATATCACTGAAATGAATATGCAGATAGTTTGTTTTGGATCTTGGTTGTTATTATATTTTTGTTGCATTGTTGGGGTTTTTTATCCGACATTATATTTATACAAGGAAGACAGGGAATTGTAGACATCTATGTCCCACTCTTATATGCAACTGTTGGGACAAGGCCAATGTCCAGATATCAGATTGTAAAAGGTCCCACAAATTTTACTGGCTACTCAATGTATACCAAGTCACTGCACCAAACATTCATTATGTCAATAATGAAACTACTAAATTCCAGAGCAGACATTATTTTTGAAAATTATGTAACTCTACATCTATTATATATCCAAACATAAATACCTAAAACCCACAAAAGGTGATTCAAGATTCTCTTACTGATTTAAGGATATTTGTCATGTGGCATGTTCTAACTTAGTTTAAAAATAACTCATTTTAGCAGTTTAAGTGAACTTGCATGCAGGGAGCTTTTAATTCTGCTGGACCATGCTATGAAGCTATGTCATGTGGAGGTTAGAATTTGCATAAACATATAGATAGCTTTTTTTAAAAAGAAAAAAAAAAACAAGGATTAACAACTAGATCAGCTGCATTAGATACTGAACATTGGCAATTTATTTTTAAACTATTGCTATCTGTAAACAGCAGGGAATTTATGAAATATTTATACAGTGTATAATGAACGACCTCTAAAACTCCTGATTATCATTTTGCTGCTCAATAACCCTATTAACGTCTTCAAAGACAAATGCTGAAACATGATCACATGCTTAGAGCTTTAGGATACATTTAGTTACAAGGATTGCATACTAATATGAAGGTTAAGTTGATGCAGAGAGTATAAATGCTGGTGAAATGCACCTAACTTTCACTAGTATGGACTGGACCCGATACATGCAATTTAAAAGTAAGCAAGGACATGGAATGAAGAAAACCTGTAAACCCAAAATTGTACCTCTAAAAGAAGACCAGAAAAATATGTGAAATTGCTTGTTCAAGTCTGTAATCACAATGGCTATGAAAAAAAACCTAAAAATGTGACCAAGATAAATGAGAAAAAACATGAAGACACCCTGTGAAGCATAAATTCGTTTCAGCAATGTGGTAACTCTAAGAGTTATACACGAGTATATTTTTTATCATAAAAAATTTATAGACATGACAAATTCTTAACTAGCAAGAGTTATTCTGAGATACAAATTAGGCTTCTCTTATTTTTCAAGATTTAGCTCAAAAAATCTTATTATGTAGTCTATATAATCTTATATCTAACTCAGAAGGTCAGAAAACAAAAATATGTCTAGACAGATAGGTAGAAACAGGAGGAATTAGTCTAAAAAATTGAGTACTTAGAGAATAACCAGCAACATGAATGGGGAATGTCATTCTCATGACATCTTTTATGTATACAGGTGTGTGACTGCATATGCATGCATATGTATTGCCTGTTTATTTTATGACATTTCCACTGCTTTTTCATCTGTGACTGTAATAATTGTTAATGCCCTGTATCAGTGCATAGGACACTTTTCAGTTTCATATGAAATTCACAATGTTAGCTCAGCGGTTTATGCTCCTCTACAAAGCAATTACTGATTTTCCTTTTTCTAGATATACTTTTGGAAACTAAGGCATTCCAATATAATCAAGGGTCTAGATGACAAGCACCTTTGTACAAGGTGCTCAATTTTTTTTGTAACTTGTACCTTTGGTCTTATGTTGTCAGAGCTGGCAGCAGGCAGTAAGTTTTATTCACCATTAAAAATAAGAATGCTGCTGTTTTCTTTTAATCTGACATTTTATTACCAGGAAAAAATGTGTCAATATGTGACTCCCAGGCCCAGAATAGCTATAAAATAAATCCATGCTATTAATAACTCTTACACTATTGCTGCTACAGACAGATTCAAACACATGCACTGGTAGGTCCCTGGATCAGCATTAATAAATACTGCTGCTTACCAAACTTGGTTTCCAGTCAGATAAGGTTTTAATTACCCAACATCAATCACATACTGTAACAGTATTACCGTGCTTAAGAGATCTACTAATATTACTGAATAGAATGTAATATGAGAACCCCAGGAATACTGACAGTTGCTTAGACTTTTGAAGACTATTTTTAATCAAATGGAAGAGTTTGTCATTACCTTCAGAAGCATCCATCTACCTAGTGTATTTATTGACATAATGGCTGATATATCTGTGAGGTGAAATCAGTCCTATGCAGAAGGAAAACAGAAAATATAAATATTATCTTTTTATTTTGACAAATACACGCTGCCTTTTTTAGCCATTATCTGTGGTAACTATAGAAGCCTACAGTATCATGGACTATGTGAGTAGGGTTTTCTCCTCTCTATAGCACACAAAGTTTTCTTGGAGAGTCACAGCAATAAGGAAGTAAGATGATAAATTCCAGCAGCAGTAAAGATCTTAAACCTATAATTTCTACATTTTAAAATGGTATTTAAAAATTGTATACTGATGGTTAAATAAAATTTCTTGAAGATATAATTTCTTAACATTTAACTGTTCGCATTTAAAGATGAACTTGGAAGAACAGTAATGGCAAATATGAGAATGAGAATGTTTAACAATAATGAATTTAAACTTTCTTGCCATTGACACAAAATTCTGACAGTTACTTGAGGTTTTACATTTCAGATGTCTACTTGAAGAGATACACTCAGACCTCTGACTACAGAGATCATGAAACCAAAATTACAAGCAGTAAGTTTTAAGTACTCTCATACTAGGTAACTGTAGGTTAATTTGCCATCTAATTACCCATCTTGGTTTGGGATGGAAAACTTTGTATGGTCACAGGCTTCTGTTGCACACCATATTAGCTTACTCTTGTCCCATGTAAACACAGGAAGTGTTTTTTCTGGACCAGACATTGGCTTGGTGATATAGTTCTACCCCTGCTTTACTGGAAATACTAGTATTGTGTTTCACAATTTAAAAGTGTAGGATGTCTTAGATTATCTTTTCTACCATTTCTACCAATTACATTCATTTTTACAATGGTGAGAGAAAAATTAGTACCATTATCTCTGGGAAATTTTATAAATATTGTTGAAATAATTAAAAAAACAAAACAAAAAAAACCAACGATCAACGAAAACAAAAACAAAATAAAAAAAACCAAAACCAAAACCAACCAACCAAAAAAAAAACCAAGAGAACTTTGTTATCAGGACTGGTTTTAATCAATATGTTGTGGACAAAAAAATATTGTTTAAAGTTACATTCAACTTTATTTCTTGTTAATATGGTACTAGTAAAATGCAACACAGGTACATCATTTTCTTTCACTGTCACTTTTTTTAGTGTTTTCGTAGGTAAACGTGTTTTATTTCAGTTGAGTTTTCTGGATTGACAAAAACTCCAAAACTTTAGTTCTTATAAAGACAAAATACTTTGCCCATTCACGTTTTCTATACTTTGAAAGGGTTCTAATTTTGAAGCAATACTCCTGCTGCTTCTTCTTGACAGACATAAAAAATTAACTTCTGTGTAGTAGGACCTGATTTGTTAGAATAACGCAAAGTTACTATTCAGGCTCTTTCAGATAAATTTTTTGTAAAAAAGAAAAGGAATAAAATATTTCTTATTTCTGAAGTTGCTGATATTAAGATAGAGCTATGTCAATAATATATTTTCTAATTTTCCTGTTGTGTTTTAATATATAAACTTGTGGGTGATCATGGGGAAGTATTAAGAATTTAAGAATCTTTGAGTATTCAGAGGATGCAGACTTTGCTTTTTTCAGTGTTTCTCTTTATTAAAAGTATCCTCATTCAGCTTTCCACATCTGACTACATTCCTGTCTTACCATTAAAAACATCACTAACTTAAATATTTTTAAAGATATTACAATATACATCTATTTTAACTGATAACCTGAATTACTCTTCTCCACATCCCTCATTGCAATACCCTAAGGCACTCAAGGCTACTAGATCTCTTAAAAAATAGCAGGGGTACTTCACACAGCACTGTCAATAGCAACATTTTGGATACTGCTGCTACAGGAGATTGTGGAGACAGAGATTATTAGCAAGTTCAGAAAGAAAAAAAATTCTGTACAAAAGTCCATAAATGTATACTAAAAGGACAATCTATGAACAGGCAAATGGACCACAGAAAGTGTCTAGGCTCCCATGCTCATCTAAAACAGTATGTCTTCTAGGCACTGTTTGAGTCAGAATAATGAACTAGATGGATCACCAGTCTGAACTAGTAGGGTATTTTATGCTGGTTTATATTCTTACGAACAACAATTTCTCATGTCTCACTAGTGTAAAGAGTTTTCCCTCTTCATCTGTATATATTGCAATTTCTGTGTTTCCTGTGTAGGCAGGAGTTTTTGTGTTTCCTTCCAAATACAATTGAATTCACTCTCAGAAGGAACCCTAACCTATGGTGACACAGGGAACCTGCTTTTGTGGCAGGTGACATTAAACAAGGCATTCCCACAGCTTTAGATTACTTGATCCAATGAAGTTAGCAGTGCTAAAGGCGATTTCCCAAGATTGTATAGCCTGCAAAAGAGGTCACCACAGAGTTCAGAAGCTGAATTTCTCTACACTGTGCCATGAATAACTAACTTCCAAGGACCCTGCTTTTTTGCATATATGGGGGCAAAGGTAAAAACAAGGGAGGAGTGACCTAAAGATTTTTGCCAGAACATAGAGAATGATGCTTAAACTGGATCAAAGCATTACAAAATAATTCAGATCAGAAGGGACCTCAGAAGGTCTCTAGCCCAGCCTCCTGCTCAAAGTAGGATCAGCCATGAGATCAGACCAGATTTCTCAGGACTTGATGGAGTTCAGTCTTTAAAATGTCCAAAGATACAGACTGTATACAATGTCTAGATCCCTTCAAATAACAGCCTTACCCTCAAGTATGTCAACAGCTCATCCTCCCCTCACACACTCACAGCACACACACACACTTTGGTGTAATCTGCAAACTCGATGACAGCACACACCATTCACCTCCTCCAGGTCACTGATGAAGATGGTAAACAGGACAAGACCCAGGATAGCCCCTGCAGTAATAAATTTTTTTTATGCCTCCAGGTTGGTTATGACCTATTAGCCACTACCCTCTGAGGATGACCATCCAGACAAATTTTTAATGTAGTTGTGTACCCACTCATAACATAATGTTGTAGCTTTGATAAAAAAATACCATGGGAGATGCTGTTGAAAGCCTTGTTAGAGTTGATATAAACGATATCCACTACTTTCCTGTCATCCACAAATCCATACTTCATTACAGAAAGCAGTCGTGCTGATCAGGCATGATTTGCCCTTGGTAAATTCATGCTGACTGTTTCAAATAATTTCTTCTCCTTCATGTGCCCAGAAATGTGTTCCAGGAGGACTCACTCCATGATTTTCCCAGCTGTGTCAGCTAAACCAGGACATCTGGTCATTTCAACCTAATTCCAGTTTCAAATTAAACTCACAGTACAGGTCATAATCAAGTGAAGCCAAACACTCACCTTCAGACAAGAGCATCTGTCCCACTGATCAAACCAGGATGATTTCACAAAGCTGGAGTGTAGATACACTAGCATATAGGTGATAATATAATTATCTTTAGTAACAAATAGTTACTCTTTGTAAGTCTAAGTCACTTTGTGGGAAGTGACTTTGTAAGCCAGTGACTGGGAAAGGAGCATGAACTCTGGGGAGAAGGTATAAACACTTATCAAGAGGAGTGAATTGCATTTCAAATTTTTATTGTAGAAAATACCGTAGGTCTCTCTTTTAGATCTATGCATTTTTTAAGTTTCATTACTCTCTATCTATAATCACTTGCTGAAAGTGTACAGTTGTCAGAGATGTCATCTACTTGTCACTTCATTGTCATAAATTAGACAGACAAATATACACATTTTTAGGGTGCAACTGGGGGTAGTGCCAGTCCCGAGCACTGGCCACTTCCCTGGGGATGGGCCAAAGCTATACCAGAACACCAGCCGATGGGGTAGGTGAGTTGAACAGAACCACGCTCAACACAGCCCTGGAAACAGCTGAGCAAGGCTGCCATGCATGGAACCAGGTTGAGGCCAGGCCAGGACATCAACCCCTTTAGGTCTGGGCTTGAAACCAGAAGCCATGTCTGTGCAGCAGGCCTGTGGCTTCACCAAGGACCAAGTGCCAGTGCCTTGGCTGAAAGCAGCTCCCATGGCCTTCCCACAGGGCTCCTGGGAGTCTTTCCCCACAGCCACCCGTGGTATGGGGATGCTGAAGGCCACACTGGTCCCCAGCCCTACAGGCCAACTTCCATGGGGATGTACTCAGCATCCTTTACACATGGAAACCATACTGACAAGTGTTGCTTCACTCTAGTAAGATCTGGTGATCTAGTGATTTTTGTATGGAAGGGGAACTGTTCTTATCCTCTTGGCTGCTACCTATCACAGAACCACAGAAACATTAGGGTTGGAAAGGACCTCTGGAGATCATCTAGTCCAACCCTCCTACCAAGGCAAGGTCACCTAGAGCAGGTTGCACGCAAACATATCCAGGTGGCTTTTGAATGTTGCCAAAGGGGGAGATTCCATAACCTCCCTGGGCAGTTTGCTACAGAGTTCTGCCACCCTTTTTGCAGTGAAGAGTCTTCACCAACAAAGAAGTATCTTCACTATTCTTCATCACTGGTCTCAAGCACCCCTGCCTGAATTCAGCAAACACATTAAAAACTTATGTCTACTTATATGTGTATTTGTTACACATTACACAACCTAAAAACAGAAATTCAGATGGGGTTTTATGCCTTCAAAATCAAGTATCACAATAGTACTGTACAATCAGTCGTGTACTGTTTGTAATGTTTGAAAAATTGCCTAAAGAAACTGTTTCAATTTCTAGTGTTTTCTCCTTCCCCATTCTCATTCTTCTGCTATGATGGTCACAGAAAAGGAAGATGAGATTGGAGTAAATTATCCAGAAAGATTTTTGCAAGTTTGCCTGAGTTACAGTTCAATATTATTTCCTGCCTTTAAGACTGAAGCAAATTGTTTAGCCTATTATGAAAGACCTTTCTGTTCTCACTCCTACATTAGTGCAATTACTAAATCATTGGCAAGATACAAGTACAGTGACAACCAGTCTCCTCTGTGGTTCCTTTGAAACAGAAGGATAATGAGCTGACGGTTCAGGTTTATAACTTTTATCCATGATTATCACACTCATTTCTATCTTTGAAGAGCTTTAACTTTAATTTATTTCAAGTAAATTTCCACATTATTTTTCTATTTTCTATTAATTAAAATGCACATAAAGGAACCCTCAGGAAAAGCCTACTGAAGCATTCAGATGCCCTGATGTTAAGAGAAATTAATAGTTGATATTCATTTGTGTTACTTTGCACTGCTCTGGGACTTTTGGTAGCAAGGTACTGGTTTAGGAGTCTACATAATAACATGCACAATATGCAAAGTGTAAACTGGTCAGTTTTTAATGGATGAGACAGGCACAGAGGAAAGGTTTGAGGAAGGAAAAGGGGAGGGAACTTTTAAACAACAAAGATACATGAAATGGTAAGTTTGTAATAGGCTATTATATCACTCTGAAATTTGTAACAAAAATGGCTTCAAATCAGAATCTCCTAAGAGTGGACAGTGCATATTTTAAAGTGCAAAGGTTTCCCCTAGTTCTTGCTTAGGATTTTGAAAGAGAAGCTTTGTGAAGCAGCTTTATTACCACTCTTTTGCTCCTGCATTATTTCTGAAGATTAAAAATGCCACTAGATTCAACTTTGTAGCCAAATTTCATATTAACATAGAATGTATTCATGAATGATCACTGCTCTGAAAGACAGACCTGATTTGACTTTTCTTGTGTTTGAAATTGCTTTGATTACTAATTTTTACTAATTCCTTAGCAAGTAATCCTGATTACTTCTTCTCGTATCTGAAATCGGTAATGTAGCTTGTAGCCAGTCTGAAACTTGCATGAGGTAAGTGGTGCATTGACAGAGAAGGTATATTAGATTGCAATATTGCAAAGAGCAAGGATTACTCATAGGATTAGCAGTAAACCTAACCCAATCTAGAAAAATTACTACACTGAAGACACCATCCCACATATTAGTCTTTCCTGTTTATTGTATGTCACACAGGCACACCAAAATACTTACCTGCTCTACATTTTAACATTTCATCTGCAGAATTTGAAAGGTATTTAAATGGGGAAGATAATACATATCTGTTGATTTCTTTTTATTACAACACATAAATGAAGTCAATAACTATGATAATCTATCAATCTATGTTAATAGCTGATATATATAAAAGGAGACAGTGGAGTACAATGTTCTCATTGGCTCATGATGGATGAGAAGGGCATAATTTACTAAAATGGAAAGTACATAGTTTTTGTGCTCAGAAGGATTTCTAGGGGACCAATAGAGGACTTGTTCTGATTTGAACCAAAATGATTGTCACCATAATTTGTTCTCAGAATTACAATCAATTAGCCTTGTTGCTGTTGATTACACATGCACAATCCTGTGGTGCTCTTTTTAATACAGTTATAACTGAAAACAATTTGTCCCATTAGAGAAAATCTAAGTGTTTCAAACTTCAATCAGCTTTTAATCTTTAATCCTTACTTGTTTAACAATTAAACAGGGCTTTAATGATCTGATCTAAACATCATGATCATTGGGAACAGTAATATTCCGGGTGCTAAAGCAGTTGTTTCTCTGAAAAGCAGAAACAGATTGTCATATTTCTTTCCTTTAAAATGGGCATGTAAACCTGAAGAGGGCAAGCTTTAACTCTGGAGTTCTATACTTCTACTGATCATGATGCAGGAAACAACGACTGAAGCGAGACTTTAATTTCGTCTTCTTAGCAATTGTCTTTTCCCTGTATCAAATACTTCCTTAGTTTACATTTCAGGAAAGTTTTACATAGTTTTACATGAAATAATAAGGTAGTATGATTTTCATTGGAAAGGGAAAGTGATACTCAACATGTTTCCTTAGTGAGGAGTTCTCATAATCACAGCTTCATTTAGGAAAATTTATTTGTAGAGCTGAGGACAAAAATGAATAAAGGTTTCCTACCTGGTGATAAAAAATTAATCCTTTTTAAAGGTGTTCACATGTCTTTAAGCTCCTTGCATAGTGCTGTGACAGAGTTCAGCGAATTTCAATATGGATTAAAGAACTACAGAGGTTTTGGTGAGATACCTATAATCAGTTCTCCTAAAATTACAATAACTGTATCTACTATAAGAGGATACAGAGTTGATTTAAGAACAGTTCCTAGAGCCCACAGTTCTAAGCAATAGTCTGAAATCTCAAATTTGGCAGTGAATTGGAAAAAGCTAGATAACCACATGTAGCAAATTATGTTTCTTCTCTGTATGCATAGCCAGACAAGGAGATGAGGATAACTGAAATGGTATGTTTGATGTCTCATAACTTTAGAGATATTTTAATAATACAGTCCCTTTCATCCAAAGGAATAACTTTAAATCACTTCAAAGCACTTCATAAACACTGCAAAATAAGGAGAGATCGAGGACTTGAGAATGTAATGGATTAGATAAAAAGAATAATTAAAGTGAAGTTGTTGTTAGTGGTTTAACAAATCTCCATGAATAATAGCCACGGATTTCAAATATGACTAATGAATTTGGATATCTCTATGCTGTATGGCTAACATTAAACATGTTAATGAATTTGATTTTTAGAGGAAATACAATCAATATTTTGGAAAATTGTCCTTTTTTCTGACACCTAAACTGAAATAGTGTGCTAGTTTAAAGGTAAACCAGAAGGAGAAATGAACGCAACACAAAAAGAGATTGTAAGTCAGAGTTACAATTTAATAAAAATAATACAATAAATACAATTATACGGACAAACAATTGGTTTTAACCCACAAAACCCAGATGTATGACCCAGCACCCTGGGGCACAAACAGAATGGTGTTCATTGGCCCCCGTGCTGAGCCCCACGTGGTCGCCCGAGTCCAATGTAAAAAGAAAGGGAAAACCTGTTGGTAAGAGTGGTGATCGCAGTCCAGTTGAGAGTGGTGGTTGCCATCTGGTCGAGGTTCTGGTCCTTCTCTGGATCTGATGAGTGGTACCAGAAGTCCCAAGACCCCAAGATTATATACACTCAGGTTCAAGTGGGAATGCCCAGTACCTCCCCCAGGGCAGGGAGTTCCACAATGGGTGATTGTGAGTCGTGAGATATATTTGGAATCCTTGGTGGCCCATTAGCAGACATGACCCCTCAGGCTGGGTGTGGAGGTGCTAATGGTTCCCTGGAGGGGAGTTATCATACCTGAGTCATTGGTGTGAGGATAGGAATATCCTTCTATCTCACAGGCTTCCCAACACCAAGCCTATAGCCTGAGGGGTCAGGTGTGTTCTGGGCAGCTGCTGCAAATGGTCTATTGTTAACAGTTCCTGGGAAATGACATAGAGGGTGTAGAATACACAGTTTGGGTTACACCTGCACAGTGATGAACTGGTCCCGGTTGCTCTAACTAGAACAAATATTTAGTCACATTTTGAAAAAAAAAAAAAGTCAGTTAACTGGACTTCCCATATGTCACTTTCAGCTGTATTTCATTAATGAAAGGACATGAATCCACCTTCACTTCCAGTAATTTGACTTAAAGTTTATTTTAGTTCTTCATATGGCAACATGGAAACTTTTTATATCTGCAAAAACTTGAAAACCTATAAAAACTACATACATCTGTATGTTCACATAAATGAATAACACTTCTACTTATATTTACAATTTAAATATTAGTTACTTTGTTAGTATATATTGAAGTTTTTATTAATTAGTTCAATTAAAAACAATGATTTTCTGTTTGTCTGCTTATTTGCAAGTCTTATGGGAAGTGGCTGAGAGAGCTGGAGTTCTTTAGCCCTGAGAAAAGGACACTCGGGGGACCTTATATACTATACTGTCACTGCTAAGCAGCAAAAGCATGAGTATGTTCTCTGTCTACAGCTACCCGAAAGGAGAATGTAACGAGGTGGAGATCTGTCTCTTCTCCCAAGTAGCAAGAAATAGAACAAGAGGAAATGGCTTCTAATTGCACCAGGGGAAGTTTAGAGTGGACATTAGGAAAAAATTCTTCAGAAAAAGGGTTGTCAGGCTTTGGGACAGGCTGCTTGGGAAGTGGATGAGTCACCATGCCTGGAGGTATTTAAAAACATGTAGTTCTGGTGCTTAGAGACGTGGTTTGGTGGTGAGGTTGGTAATGCTGAGTTAGTGGTTGGAGTTGATCTAAAAGATCTTTTCCAGCCTAAGTCATTCTATGATAACTCATGTTTTCAAATGTAACAATATTTTTATTGTAGCACCCAAGTATCCAAAAGCAATGAGGATACTTGGAAAATAAATATCACAATAAGTGCTTTAAAAAGGACACAGATCAGTATAACAAAATGCAGCAGCTATTTTTATCATTGAGATATAAGAAAGAGATTATTATAAAACCAAAACGGTTGCTGTGTTTACTATGTGGAGATATCTGAAGTTGCATAGCATGACTTGTATTAAGAAAGAAATTGAAGATAGTTATCTAAATTCAATCTTTTTTAGAATGTACATTCTCAAAGTACAAGAGGTTAAGCAGTATAATCAATTTTGTCTATTTATGCTATTTTTAATACAGTACTAAGGCTTCCAAATTTAGTTATACAAAATAAAACACAACTAAAAGTGATATTCACACCAGCCATTTGCAACTGCAGCAACTGATGAATGCTGCCAGTCATTTTGTTGTCTGCCCAACTCTGTCTATTGTGAGGTCTCATTTCACCTATATCAGACTTTAATTATCTGGATTCAAGTATTTCATGACGATGTATTTATCATTCTGCTATCATTTATTAGTTTATTTATTTATCATTTATTAGTTTATTTATGCTTTAGCAAAAGCATACCTATTTCTGAGAGTAGAATGAATAGAAGTGTGTATCTGGCTATAATGACAAATTTTGAACTGAGAGTTTAATAAATTAATAAGTGAACTCCTGCATTTGGGTGCTGAACCATCTTAAGCTGACAAATGCATAAAAGACAATAGCACTACATTCTCTCAATCAGAATTGCCACACACAGCATTTTAAGGCAATTTTCAAACTATGTACTCAATACAATGACAAATTTCCAAAGTTCTTCAACTGTCTGAATATGTTTGTACTTTCCCACACTTTCTAGTGATGACCAATATTCATGGCAGAACTTTGTGAACACTTTTGGAGGGTCAACACAAAAACACAACAGTAAAAATGCCAGCTTAGTTTTTAATTATTGCTCCCCTATCCTTGAATGGTCAACTAAGTGGCCAGCACTTCTGCAAATCACAACACACTTAAACAAATACCTGTGTGCTAAAACACTAACTCATCCTAAAAAGTACGGAGATGACTTTGAAAACTAGTGGATACTACTTCCCTATACCTCTGTGTGTCCCTGACCCTTATCTGTAAAAACAGCTATAGGGTAAAAGCATATTGTGGGGATAAATGAATGTTCTTGAAGCACTCCCATACTACAGATGCAAGCACACAAAAAATATCTCATAAAACAATTATTTCTCAGTAGCATTTGAATTGTGTGCAATTTTGGCATACACTTAATAGTGAGAAAAAATAAAATGCTGTCTAGTTTCTTTTAAAGAAATGTGATTTATAAGGCAAGGTGTTGTGGAATAAGTAAGTTTTTCTGTGGTTAAGGACTGTTCACACAAGGGAACAAAATGAAGATTAAAATCCTAATTTCATCATATCACTTTGGACTATTTGACCAATTCAGAAAACTGAAAGTACAAAGGAGTCTGTATTAGTGATAACCTCGTAACACAACCTCTTGCACGCTGTTACACATTAGACCACTGCGACTAAGGACTGTACAGACCATGACAAACATAATGAACTTCCTACTTTGCATACTTCTTTCCAAATGACCTGCAAACCTAAATAGTTATATGCACATTGATGGTTCTGGAGGTAACAGAACACTATGCATAGTCTCTTCCCTGATATACATGTCAGTTAAATAAATATTTTTTTTTTAAATTAGGGTTTCTCTTAAGTGTACAGAGAAGGCTTGTGGTGGATTTAAGAGTACTGAGAAGGTACATAGCTCTAATGTTATATTGCTAGAAGACTGCACTGGACCGTGTGTTAGCTGTTAAGCAGATAGATGTCCATAAAACTGAAACTGAAATCTGGTAAATACTATAAGGTTTCCCTAATTAAAATTAGAGTAGTATGTTTACAAAAAGGATAAGGTATATATCTTTTCACACTGTCCTGGACTATTGCAGAAATTTGTGGCAGTTTCAATTTTCTGGTTACTCACTTTGCCTGGGCTTTTAATGAATTCCCTTATCAAAGCTGAAAGTATTTGCACATCTTGCAGAATTCTTCAACACCAAATTTATCCCAGAGGTATTTCTGAATTAATTTTAATAGATTTTTTTTTGCTGGAGAAATCATTCTACATTTCAGCACTCACCATCATGTGACAATGCTGCATACAGACATTTTTAATATTCTCTCCAGGTATACCCCTGTGACTACTGTTAAGACTTCTTGCTCTACAACTGTTCCTGCTGGGGGAAAGGTGTTGCTATAGCTGCAGGCTAACAGTAACTGCCACAGCTGATTTGATGCCATTTAGTCTGTATCTCTGCAGAGTCAAGAAAAAACTGTCTCTTTGCATCTTTGGAGCTAATTACTTTGACTCATCAATACCAAAATATTTAAATGGTTTTGTCTGATGGAGTAGAAACAGGAAAATTCACTGCTCAAATTCAGATTCTCACAACTAAACATGTTACTGGTGACAGTCAGACATACTAAAGGAAAAGCACAAAAGTATACAGAATTTCAAAATACCCAACTAATGTCTAAAATATGAGTGATATGAAATTGTGAGTACTTTGTTTGAAATGCAGTTTTTAAAGCTAGAAGAGGGAAAAGGACAAACTAGTGCACTTCAATATAGTGAACTTTTTCTTGCTCAACTTATTAATTCTGAAATTTATAATAATTTGACCACTGACTGATGAAAGCAGAGAATCTTATGGCAAAATGAAGGCCTAAGCCTTGCATGTCATATTGTGATATGTATTTTCTTTTGCTCTTGATCATTGCCTAAGCTCCACTCCTTGTGCTGAAACTCAGAAATAGTACTATACACTATCTTTTTGTGTCAGGACCATATAGTAGTGCTCAGAGAACTTATGGATACCCCATCCCTGGAAGTGTTCAAGACCAACTTTGATGGGGACCTGAGAAACCAGGTCTAGTGAAAAATGTCCCTGACATGGTGGGGGTTAGGGTCCCTTTCAATCCAAACCATTTGATGATTCTATGAATAAATCAATGCAAATTACAGATATTTTCAGTGTCTGACTGCTGTACAGGCTGCTCATAAGTCCTTCCTTAACAATTTTCATTTTTCAGGCATAGAGACGTTTTCTGCACTTTCACCCTTCTCTTTCCTTCTGTTAAGAAAGCTATTCTTCTTACTTCAGGATAAGTAGCATCAGCTATCATGAACTGTAATTTAGTCAAGTATTTCAGTTTACTGGGAGGCAAGATCACTAAGGTCAACTCTGTGCTACCACCTGGGGTTCAGCTCGGAAAGTTCACTTCACCTTAAGAGCTACATGCCTTTTCTTCGGTGTGGGGATATGTCAGACAGTTTGCATTTTTTTATTGTCTATGTATCTTACTTCTTTGTGGTTTTACTCTGCTATGATTTGTCAATGTACCTGATTTATGTTTAGGTTGAAATTATACCTTTTTTAGGAATGAAATCCTGAAAAGTAATAAAACTGTGACTGAGACCACCTGCAGCTAAGTATGAAGGCTCACTGCCCCTAGTGCTGTGGTTGATAGCATTAGTGATCTATGACAATGGAGAAGAGTAATTTTTGTACATAATCCTATATAATTTTTTGTTGGTATTTAATTTGCATTATGCAACTTCAAAAGGGAAAATGTGTCAGTATATCCACTGAATGAATCATTCTAGGCCAAGTAAAGATTAAAATTAATTTGATATTGAAGATTTAATAAAACTTCATTCCTCCCCTGCCTTTCATATAACACAGGATATGTATAGCCAGAATTCTATCAGCACTTCCATTTAATAACACTGACCATTTAGTATATTAAAGTAATTGTACTTCTCTGCCACAGTTAGGTTAAACACATTTTTTATATGTAAGAAATTTCAGTTACAATGAAGATATCTGAATTAGGATATGGGCTATGGTGCAATGATCTCTATTATTTCTGCACACATGCAGCAATATTTTTAACTCTGTAAGCTGTCTATTAGTCATGATGCAGTATCTGTTTCCTAGTGTTAGTCCTAGTTCAATAAACAGTCAGTTTCAAAATCTTTGCAACATGCTTCAGTTGCCACTCCAGTTCCAGAACTAGCTTACGCAGAAGTGGTTTATGGTTTTAAATAGTATTATTTAAAGTCTAGGATTACAGACTGTAAATTTAATTCCCAGATTTGAAAGAATCACATTCTTTTAAATACTCAAAATGAACCAAAGGTTTTATGCAGAGATTTCTTGCTGTTTTTTATCTTGTATTTTTGTTACAAAAGATGAAAATGTGATTTTTAAACTACTCAGTTGATCCATCATGTTATTTATGTAAAAAAGAGAAGAAAATAAAATGCTTGTTCTCAAACAATTTCTGTATCAAGGCTGTATAAAAAGACATTGAATTGAAATAAATTCAGAAAAATATAGAGAAATTGAACAACTGGTCACAATTCTGAAAGCATGAAGGAGACTGTGTGCCTTCTGTAAATAGCTGGAATTGCAACACAGTAATTCCAACTACAAAAGCATTTCTTAACTGGTAATAAATCTCTTCTTGTTATTCACTGTTATATGACAGGTTTTAGTACTTTAAGACTTAAATCTTTACTTAAATGTGCTAGTGAAATTATAAACTAAATCAAAATATCCCCCAAAGGAGATCCCATTCCAGAGATGCTAGAATCTCAACCAAAGAACTGAAGAAGCAAGAAATGAAGAAGAAAACGACATACAAAGAATTTCAGGTATTAAAATGTTACAGAGTCTTCTTGTGAAAGTGACTTAGGTAAAACTACAATCAATATTATTCCTGGGTACGAGTGAGAGGTAATTCATACTCAAAGACAAAAGCTTTCTGAACACAGATCATCTTCCACAGAGGTTCTAAAGCAAAGGTACTAACAATATCACAATAAGATAGAGTCCAGAGTATTATTGTTATACCTAGATTGACCCTCTCCTGTGTCTATTTATGGCTTTTGACTCTTATCCTCCCACCATGGACTTCTATGAGGGGCATGTCTCTGCCTTCTTGGTGGCCTGCTGGTGAGTACAGCAGTCTGTTGTTATAGCCCTCAAAATCCCTCTCTTCTCCAAGCTAAGGAAGCCCTCAGCCTCTCTCACATCTTCTAGCCCTTGAACAGCTTGGGGGCCCTGTTAAATTCACTGTAGATAATTCCTGTCTTTCCTCCACTGGAGAGCCCCAAACTGGATGCAGATTATTAAACCAACTGGATGCAGGATACTAAATGTGGTCTCACAGAGCTAAGTGTGTCAATTAGTACACGTGAGATTGACCTCATCAATCTGCTCTGATGCCAGGGTACACACCTATTTCGAGCCTGGCTTCCCAGCTGCCAGTATTCCCTAGTTCCTTAGCAGAACTACTCTCCCCTGCCGGTCAAGCTCCAGCTTGTGTTGTTGCAGGGGAACATGAGAAAAAATTTGCATTTGTGTTGGTTGAATTTTAAAAGGTTGACAGTGACCTGTTCCTATATACCGTCTAGGTCACACTGAATGACAGCCCTGTCCTCAAGAGTATCTAGTGGTACCTCCTACCCTACTTTGGTGTCACATGCAAACTATTAAATGTGATAGAATCGTATGAAGCTGATAATAAAACATATCTTTTTTTTTTCTGTAAAGTATTAAAACCACCCTGGAATTAGTAGTGATTGTAAGGTCATGAAGTCCTGTGGTTAGAAAAAAAAGAACACTGACTAAAGGATAAGAAACATTTTGTAAAATGTCACCATAACTTAATATCAGCATTTTCTTCAATCACAGTTCAGCTAAAAGCCTGACTCATCTGCACCCCAGTCTTCTAACAAAAAGAGCAGAATACAAACCACACCATTTAAATGACACTTAACCATTACATAGATTGGCCTGACACCCTCACACGTTACACTGATTCACCTGAATACTTCAAGGAATAAGGCTAAAAGCTCAGCGTTGCTTAGCATTACACTAATACTCAGACTTCAGAGTATGTTGTCAGAATAAAAATTCCAGACCAGAATTAAGAAGTCCTCTGACAATGTTACAATACTCCAATCAGAACAACTTTTTCAATTAAATGATTGCAGAAGAAACAGCTGAGAGAATAAAATAACATCTCATCAGAGAATGAGGGATGTTATTCAGCCTAAGTTCATCCATTCTTAGTACTTCCAACCCCTGTGGAAGGCATCTCAAATTTCTCATGTGACTCCTGTGTTTTTTGCCTGAGCAACTATGTCTGACAACCTGTTTCACACATTTATTATTTTCTGCATGAAAAAAGTGTCCTGACACCTATGTTGAATGTGATTATTTTTTTTTTAATTTATAGCTGTTTCTTTTTTATTTTATTCTGAAAATAAGACAAATTGTATCAGTTCTTTGCATTTTACATACTTTACATCTAAACCTCTCTTAACCATCCTCTTTTTCTCATGTGGAGATTCCTAATTTTAACTTGTCCATTTTTACCTGCATTTTATTACTGGTTGTAGTCTTTAACTTGATATTTTGATATTATATTTTCTTAGTCCTCTAGTATAAGTGTCCTGCAAGACAATTCATATTATTTTTTATCTTAATATTGTAATTTCATATAAGAAAACCATACAGAGCTGCTGAAACTTTCACTGGGTGTGATGAAAATGGACAACCTCACAACTGATATGAACTCACAGAAGCCTGACAGATTTCAAGAAAGGTTTGGACGACACTCTCAGGCACATGGTGTGACTTTTGTGGATGAACTTGTGCAGGGCTAAGGGTTGGACTCGATGATCCTTGTGGTCCCTTCTATATTCTGTGATTCTATGATTTCGCTTAGATCTGCTTTAAGGTATGTGGAAAAGCAAGAAGTCTTTTTCTGATTTATATGCTTACACCCTTTTAATACATTTAGCAATTTAAAAATATTTCTGAAATTAATTATACCAGTGCTGTAAATCTTTTTCATTTTGGCTTCATTTCTGTAGTTGTTGTCCTAATACATCTCCCTTGTCCAGGACATCTTCTAGCTTTTTAAAATTCTATCTTAGATATCATTGGAGACGTTTACCAATTTCAGGTGAGAGTTTTCTAATACATAACTATGCCTTTCCAAAGGGCTAATCAACAGATAAAGTAATCTAATGTAAACTGGGAAGTGCTGTAATATCCTTATTACAAGAAAAACAGATCAAAAAAGAGAACAAAGCTACCCTGAGACCTGATTTCCTACCAGTACTCCTTTCAGGATGGAACTCTATGTACAAGAATGTGAGCATAAGCATAATTTTACCACTGATAAAGTATATTTGTGGAATTTTTAGATTCAGTTAATAAACATTCCCAGACAACTAAACGTATTGATCACCGCCTACTGAAACTGTGTTTCTTAATAATTGTAAAACACAGTACTCATTCTTTGATTTCTTTTACATTTTGTTCTGATGCATACAGTATTATATATATATATATAATATATATATATATAATATATTATATATATATAAAATATAAAAAATATATAGAATACAGCCAGCT
>NW_020884886.1:13033740-13096636 GCF_003945725.1 Corapipo altera
ATATATATTATTATGTCTCTTTTACAAATTTTCTGACAGCTGACACTTGACAAATTTGCTTTATCCTAACAGTTTTTGTTTGCTTTCTGCTGTATCACGTGTATGAACAATGTATTCAAAGGTGATCTAGTAATTTTAAAGTGCAAGTGGAGCACTTTAAACACACTTTATCATCTCATCTTTGATTAAAAACCAGTGGAACCCCTGGAGTAACCAGACTAATCAAAAAGTGGATTAGTCAACTCTTGAGCTGTTGGCACTTATTTATACCAGAGAAATTAGTTACAGTGCCTTTAGTCCACCAGGTTAAATTCCAGATTCTAGAACAAGGGGCAGATGTTCAGTCTTTTCAGCTTTAAAATTTTCCTCAAGCTTCAGAAGAAGTGCTTGTAAGAGTTAACTTGGGAAAACATTAGAAAACCTTTTGAAGCAGAGAAAATGCTCTTCTCTCTATTTTTGCAAGGACTGCCTCTTATTGAAAAAGAACTTCAGATTTACCCCATGGACTTACAGGGAATAGAATAAAAGTTTTTTAAAAAATTTCTTCCACTGTTTATTGTTTTTTTCCTCTGCTCCAATAATTCCCATGGTTACTCATATACATGCTTTAATATTTCAAAAACCTTTTCAAGGGCAACTATTCAATGTTAAAAGATTCTGCACTGCAGCCACTTTTCTGACAGGTTGACTAGTTAGGTTAAGGGTCCTTTTATTTACATTTGCTCTTGAGCTTTAGCACCTCAAATATTCTGCTTCCACAGCTGGAGTCACTAAATCTAACGTACATGACATTCCAGCAATCTTTTAATTCAAATACTCATTTAATACACAGAAATTCCATTTGAAAATCAGGTTTTGTGAAATATAAACAGAATAATAAAAACATAATAACTGCAGAATACCATTCAAATCTTAACTGTAAAATCTAAGTCAGAAGAAAGTTTCAATCTACTGAAATGAACCAAATTTAACTTCCTCATGTTTTCCTCATTCACATTTCCTCATTTATTTAAATTAAAGGAACTATAATAGGCTTTTAAGGGAAAAGAGAAAGATACGTAAATTGAAGGGGAAAACCCCAAAAGTCAGAAAAGCATAAATAGTTTCTGTCCAGTATCAGTAGCTGAATGTAATCCTCAAAGTTCAGTCATCCCTAAGTTCAAAATGCTCATGTTCTTCCAAGATCATCAACTCTTAGTTATTTATTAAAGGTTAAATCTGTCACACTATGAAACTTGCTGATAGACAAGGCAGGTTGACTATTCCATTAAAAAATGGACCCAGAATAAAGGAGACCGTTCCTCTCTCTTCTTTCTCTCCGCCATCAGTCTCAACAAAGTCTTTCTTTGCACCTGAGGTGACGTTAAAAAAGAAAAGCATTGTTGATCACTTGAAGAAGCAGAAATAAAACAAATCAATCTGGCTGATTCACTCAAGGGGAAGGTAATATACATGTGTAAGTAAAAAAGAGAGAATGATCATATTAATTCTGATTGTTTCTACAGATGTAAAAAGCTCCCTTCCTCCTCAATGCTTCTACAAGTTTCTTCATTATATAGAATTTGGTGAATAACACTGAGTTGAACAGTTTGACATGGTCTCTAATATTTCAAAAGGTATTTCCTTAGAGAATCATTTGAAAATGTTCATGTCTAATCGTTGTCCTCAGAAGTTTTATAAACTGCCTCTGTGTCAGTAGTTTCCTACTATCAGACATGATTCAACACAAATTTCTTGTTGTAGTAACTTGAAAAGTTCCAGACAACACATCATTAATATGAGCAGTCACTCAGTCAGCATCATTACAAAGTTACTATGTTACCCGCAAATGTGGAATGAGCTTCTCTTATAGCAGATGCCTATTTTTCAACTCCTGCTGTCTCTCAAAGAACCACATCAATTAACTAGATTTGCTGTTAGAGGGACACAGTCTTTCAATCAACTCTGATTTCCTGTGAAATAAAGATCAACAATACAATTTTCTAGACTTGCAGAGCTTTGCTCTGATTCAGCAGACTTTTTCTCATTTTGATCTGTAGCCTTTGTTTCATTATTACCTTGTCTCAATTTCCTAGATTCTTGAGTACATAAAGAAATTCAAAGACCTTTCTCTGAAAAAAATAAGATTTAGAACCATAGAATGATTGGGTTTTCTTTGATTCTTTCAGTTCTCTTTGTGAGTTCTTAGGAACAAGCTGTTCTCAAACACAAAATTTTATGTATTGTTTCAATCTTGGAAAGAAAAAAAAAATACAATACATAATTCACTTGTCTCTGCACTCACAAGTAGCATTTTTGACCTCTTAGCAGGTTCTCGTAAATCAAAATATATCTTACAGAAGTGCTTGCATTCTCTTTGGTGTTATGATTACAGTCTGATTGGCACAAGATGGCTTTTTCTGTGAGTTAGGACATAGTTCAAGATTTCGCAGCTTCTTGGGCGAGAAAGACTGAGCCTCTTGCTGACTTTTGTCAGCTTAAATACCTGTAGGAAATACAATTGATCTAACATGAAACATTAAGGAGAACTGAAAGCATCAGCCGGTACTGCTGCCCTCTAAGTTCTGCAAGTCTCTTATAAAATGTGAAAGCTCAAATCATGCCATGAAACTACATGAATTATGGATCTTTCCAGTTAACTCATGTCAATATCATACTTGTATCTTGTCTTAAAGTTATCTTTGCTTTTTTGTTTTCTGATATATGGAACTGTAACACAGACCATTATTTTTTTCCATGCATGGTTACTGTATTTTATATTTCTATAAAATAGTATAGATAAATGTGTAGACAAGTAGGCTTATACTGCAGAAGACAACTTACCATAAAGAAAAAAATCCCAAACCAAACAAGACTGATGAGTTCTGGAAGAAAAAAATAAACAATGCAGAAGTGAACAGCAGAAAACTCTTGAAACCACACAACAACAAAGGCCCAAAATAATAAAGCACATTTACTCAAGTAATTTCATCTTCAGTTTAAGCAATGGCATTATTGATTCTGTATTTCTGATGGACAGTGAAGCCAACCTTAACAGTGTTCCCTGCTCCCAGGCTAACTTCTTCATCCCTACTTTTAATTTTCTTTTCCTATTTCTCTTCTGTTTTCTATTGATTACATTCTTTATATTGTTTACACATCCTTCTTCACAGATTAATTTGAAAAGCTTTTGCCTACCTTCAGATGTGTAACATTTTCTTCTCTATACCTTTATATAGATGAAAATATAATTTCTTAAAAACCCAACGAAGTAAAGAACAGCATGTCTCATACAAGTATTGTGCATTTTATGAACATTCAGTAAATTTGAAGATGTTATTGTTGTTGTAACAGTTTGGGGGCAAATATAAATTCATAGGAGAATATAAATCTGCATTTATTTAAAAAATGCATCCCTTTCAGCAGTGCCTTGTGGACAAGTTAATTCAACACTTGGTGGAAACTAGGTCATTTAAACATAGAATTGCTGTTAAACTACATACTAAATTAAAGAGCTGACAGTTAGGGAAACTATCCATGGAGATTTTCCTCACTGACACTGTAAGTTCTTTTAAACAACACTTTATGGGTCTGGAAGGCTAATCTTTCGTCATGCTGCATTTATCAAGGTCGTGTTGCAAACAAATTGTCATTTTGTCTGTTGTGGTAGGATGACCCCAGCTGGATGCTAGGTGCTCACCAAAGCTGCTCTATCACTGCCCTCCTCAGCTGGACAGAGGAGAGAAAATATAGCAAAAAGCTCTCCCTTGAGACAGGGAGAGATCACTCACCAATTACTGTCATGGGCAACATTGACTCAGGTTGGGGAAAATTAATTTAATTTATCACCAATCATATCAGATTAGGATAATGAGAAATAAAAACTAATTTCTAAAATTCCCCTTGCCCCTTCCGTTCTCCTGAGTTTAACTTCACTCGTGATTTTCTCTACATTCTCCCACAAGTAGTGCAGGGGGCTGAGATATGGTGGTTGCGTTCAGTTCATTCACATGCTGTCTCTGCTGCTCATTCGTCTTCAGGGGGAGGGCTCCTCACACTCTTCCCCTACTGTGGAGTCCCTTCTATGAGAGACTGTCCACAAACTTTTCTAACACGAGTTCTTCCCACTGGCTGCAGTTGTTCATGAACTGTTCATGAACTGTTCCAGCATGGGTCTCTTCTAGGGGGTGCAGTCCTTCAGGAACAGTTAGCTCTGATGTGTTAGCCCTGGAGTCACAAGTCCTGCCAGCAATCTGCTCCACCCTGGGATTCTCTGTCTCCTCTGTCCATGAGGCCACAGATTCTACCAGGAGCCTGCTCCAACGAAGGTTTCCCATGGGGTCACAGACTCCTTTGAGCATCTACTTGCTTCAGTATCCTCAGGATCCTCAGGGGCTGCAGGTAGATCTCTGCTCCACCATGGACCTCCATGGTCTGCAGGGACACAGCCTGTCTCACTGCGGTCTGCACCACAGGCTGCAGGGGAATCTCAGCTCTGGCACCTGGAGCACCTCCTCCCACTCCTTCTGCACTGACCTTGGTATCTTCATAACTGTTTTTCTCACATATTCTCACTCCCCATTTCCAATTGCAATTGAACAGCACCTTTAACCCCTTTTTAAATCTGTAATCCCAGAGATGCTAACAGCATCGCTGATGGGCTTGGTCTTGGCCAGTAGCAAGTCCATCTTGGAGCTGGATGGCATTGGCTCTATCAGATACAGGGAAAATTTCTTGCAGCTTCTGTAGCCCACCCCACTACCAATCCTTGACCAAGCCTAATACATCTGTATATTTATTGTCAGAACTGGTCAAAATTGAAATGGACACTCTCAAACTTTTTTAATATAATTTTGGAAGAAAAGCCCACAAATCCTGAAAAGTTTTTCTCTTCCTCCTCTTTCTCGTACAGTGGAGCCTGGGGGCTTTGTTTGCTTGCTTGGCTGACTGGTTCGTTGCTTGCTTTGCTTTGGTTTTGATTTAATTCTTCTCAGTTTAGTACTCTCTCACAGAGAGCTGCTCAAGTGAATAGTTGGGTATTCGCTTATAATGGGAATATTCTACAGAAACTCAAAGGACCAGCTGCTGCTTGCCCTCCCATATACTGCTTGCTGTAGGGTAGCAAGATAGATGGACCTTTAATCCAGCATGGTATTCCATGTACTGTCAGTTGTTGAATTCTCTCTCCAGTATAACACTCACAGAATTTTTTGCAAAATTCTATGATTACATACATGTAATTAAATGAGTAGCTACAGATTAAAGAAGATAAAAATCAGAAAGACCCATATGATCCTCTAATTTTATATACTTCACAAAAAAGCCCGAATTTATCTTCTGATTGAGGCTGAATAGATGTGGATTAGTTAGAGTATATCACCATCAGTAACATGATTCCTTTCACTATCTAGAACTGTAGGTTTTGTGCAGTCAGTGGAAGTACTAATTTACCATTTCTCTTAAATTGTTTGAGACAAGGTTAAGCACAAAAGTTTGGAATTCTAGGAATTGTGGTGAATATAATATTCTTGTAACAGTAAAACAGGAAACATTTGTGAACACTATATGACTGCTTTAAAAAGAAAAAAATATCCTGTTTTTAAAAGAAAGAAAAAGCTGCTCATAGCAAAAAGCTTGTATGCAAAATGACTTTTTTCATGCTTTATGAAACAATTTATTTTAGTATCAGTTGTATTAGTGGTTTGATGTATATACATGCATACACAAATGTAGGCTATAGTGCTTTCTGTTAGCAAGCACCAATATGTAGAAAAAGACTGCTCAGTTCAACAGTGCAGTTTCTGTCACAGGAGACCCTTTTCCAACAGCCAGCTGTCTTCTGTTCATGACATTTCACTGCAAATTTGGGAAAGAGATTCCAAGCCTATAACATAAACATCAAAGTGTTTATATAATGGAAATGTCTCTCCAATAGAGACATTTATCCAAGAAGGGCCTTCAGCTGTTTCTTAGAGCTTTTTCTCATATTTGTGACAGTTCAAGGTACAGGAACATCAGGTAAGGCGTGTTTCCATCAGACTATTCAGGGGTTTTTATCTTCTTCCTTTTGTAAGCCTTACTACTTTATATTTTGAATATGTTTGGGCTTGCTTCAGTGCAAAAAACAAAAATAAAATTTGAAGTCTTTAAAGTTAAAATAGGATGAGAAAGTATTTCTACCCAGGACTCTGCTGGAGACTGACATCCAGAAGAGACATGAATTACTGAAGTTCTTGTCAGAAGAAACATATTTTTTTAATAAAAACACTAGCAGCTTCTTCTTTGTAAAGCTGATCCAGGGTCCAGCTTGTCAGCCAATAGGGTTTTATGGAATATGATAGAATCAGAGAATCACATAATCAATTAAGTTGGAAAAGACCTCTGAGATCATCAAGCCCAACTTCTGACCTAACACTGCCATGTCAGCTACACCATGGCACTGAGTGCTGTGTCCAGTTTTTCCTTAAACACCTTCAGGATGGTGACTCTACCACCCCCCTGGGCAGCCTGTTCCAACATCTAATCACGTTTTCTGTGAAGAAATTCTTCCAGTGTCCAACCCCAACCTCCCTCCGGTGCAGCTTAAGACTGTGTCCTCTCATCCCGTCTCTTGCTGCCTGGGAGAAGAGACAGACTCCCACTTGGCTACAACCTCCCTTCAGGTAGTTGTAGAGAGCAATAAGATCACCTCTGCACCTCCTCTTCTCCAGGCTAAACAGCCACAGCTCCCTCAGCTGCTCTTCACAGGACTTTTGCTCCAGATCCTTCACCAGTTTTGTTGCCCTTCTCTGGACCTGCTCTAGCAGCTCAATGTCCTTCCTGAGTTGAGTGGCCCAGAACAGCACTCAGGGTGTGGCCTCATTAGTGTTGAGTACAGGGGAAGAATCACTTCCCCAGTCCTACTAGCCACACTACTTCTGATACTGACATTAATTTGTAACTTGTAACTGTAGAAAGAATTTACAAAAGTCAATGATTTTAAACTTTTTGTTTAGAAATATTCTTACTTTAAATAAATAGCTGTAAATGAATAGCATAATTGAAATGAATAGTGCAACTCTCATTCTTTGTATTGGATTGGGACTAAAACAATCATTCTCACACTCTGCACATCATTTACTTCTAAAAAATCACCTCCACTGAGACCTACTGATTTGACTACATTCATTTAAAATGTCAATAAAAATAAGAGAGATTTGGCAATTATAGATGAACATAAATTGACAGTCTGTGAAGATAAATCCCAGGATCTCAGAAAGACAAGTTCTTCATCTTAGTTTTTCCTAACAAGAATACTTTCCTTCTGCTATCAGGTTCCAATACTTTCTTGAAATCCCACTTATTGTACGAGAATGTTAACAATAATAGGAGCTCATTAGAATGACACTTTTTTCCCTCACAATGTTTGCTCTCAATGTGAATTTAATTGGCTGACTGACAGATCGACAAACACTAGAATCATAAGATACATGAAAAGTGAAGGTAGAAAATTTCAACTGGTATGACAGTCAAACAACTGAGCTACAATTGATTTAATCATCTCATTGTAAAATAGCCTTGTCCCTCCACTTTTCTTTAGCTAAAATGGTATTTTTTTCATTAGTAACAAAGACTTCTTATGAAATAATAGTAGTTTACTTAATTGGAGGTAAAAACAAACAGCAAACCAACCAACCAAAGAAACCACCCCAAGATGGAAAATATGCAGGAACATGTCAATTCCTCAGCAAACAAGAAAATTTTGGTTTTGAAAAAAGGTATAATTTATTCACTAGAAGATCTTTTTCTTCTATTTGTATGGACAGTACATTCTGCAGAATATGAATGGGCATGCCTGTGAGCAGTGATGAAGTCCACAGAAATGCATGATAGATAAGAGTACAGTGCTATCAGTGGAGGACATATGCATCATTTTAGCCTCCCATATGTGTATCCACGTCACTGCCCTTTGACAATGAGACTGCCAGCATTTTCATCGTGGACTTGAAACAGCAGATGATATTCAAAACTGGTGAGACTGCTTCCATTCGTGTCCCTGAATCTCTGTCCCAGAGATGGTTTTCCCACAGCTGCTGACATATAAACAGCTCAGATGCATGAGTTAGAATCCTTATAGAATGGTACAACAAGAGAATCCTTTAGAGTTTTAATTGTCATTATCGTCAGGCAGAACAGATGCACATCACCAGGTGAAGCCCCAGGTATGTGTGACCTCTACTACATTTGCCTAGTTCTGACTCACTAAACTAATCCAGTACAAGCTGGAAAAGCAATTAAACAAAAGATTAATTTTGCCATGTAACTTTAGTGAAGTACTCACTTCTGTGACACATTTGAAGTGGAAGACCAGAATATGTTAGAAACCATTAGGAAAACCATTTACTGACTGCTGCTATAAAGAATGTCAGTAAGACTAACCTGATGTCACAAACAGCCAAGACATTGCTAACTTCTGCCAATAGTCTACTTTAGAAAGTAATATATTGTTAAAACAACTGCCTTCTTGCCATCTCCAAGATTCCCCAGAAAGGAGAGCCAGACGTGCAAGCACTATGCTTGGGGGCCAGGCCACCAGCCAAGACTTAGGCACACTGAGCAGCTGGAGCAAATGTCCTTTTTCCTGAGCCCACTGTGTTCGTAAACAGTGGACCCGAGAGGCTAGGGTCCTGATCTGCATGCAACTACTGTGCAAGTGCCATAGAGAGGTGTAAAAAACAAATCATAGTCCACCACTATGTGTATCTTTTCTGGTGAACAAATTTCAAATTAGATATCACTGAGCGCTTCTGTTCTTGCCTCTGACCTACCTAGACATTCTTGTGCGACACACAATTATTTTTATTTCTTTGAGCTTTTAGATCTGCAAAATGAAAAACCAATAAAAGATGAAGGAAAACATCACAGTGATACATTAAAAGAGATTGAGCTTTCACTAATGAGATGGAAGGTAGGAATAGCAAAGAAGTGGTAAAACTTTTGAGCCAAGAAGCTTCAGGAATTACCACTCAGCCGAGCACAGGAGGAAGTTAAATGTTCACCTCAGACTCTTACATCTTCCCTGTCACTAACTCTCAGTTCATTATTGTTTAAACATACAATGAATTTATTTTATCATCTTAGTAAATCAGTTTTAACAAGTTGGTGAAACTACAAGTTAAATTACGAACTACACATTTAAACAGCTTGACAAAAGTCAATACAAATTTAAATAATCCAATTCTCAAATTCAAATAAGAAGTCAATCCTTTAAAATTAAAGAATATCCTTAGGCTGAGTTTAGCAAGATTACCTTCTCTCTCTAATTAACTGCACTTTAATATTATGAAATGCTTTTCAGGAAATCACAGTCAGTTGAACATGATCATGTGATTATAGAACACATAGAGAAGATACTATATAAGAACGTTGTGTGGCAATTATTCCAGACAACTAATTGGGAAAAAAAAAATCAAATACTTTAACTATTTAAATTCTCTTAATTCTGTCAGCCATTAGATACGTTAAACCAGAAGATAATTGGCAGAAGGCACAATGTTCTGTGTCTTCCTTTTCATGGAAGTAAAGCATGTCATGACTCTAAGGTCACTTTTCATTTGAGTATCTAAAAGCACGTAAGTCTGGTTTACAAATTATCTAGTCGTACTAAAGTTCTTTAGTCAAGGTTATAAGATAAAACCATACCTTAAAATGAGGAAAATATTTACTATTTTTCTTTATTTCAGAGTTGATTTATGAACTATGAAGTTGATTCACACACAGGTGTGTGAAGCAGTTTTTGAAGACTGTGACTGTTTCTGAGGTATTCTTTCTATTTCCTATCTATTATTGACTTCCCATTCTCTCCCCACCCCGGTAGTTCTAACCATTACTAGCTGGAATGTGAAAAATCGTAAATTTTAAAAATTGTCATTTGACAAAAATTAATCCAGTGTAGGAATCATTTATTTTTAATAGACATAGAGCAGAAGGATAAGCTGAGAACTGTGAATCCTATTTATTGATCACTACAGAAAAATCACACCCCTTAAGGAAATATATTTTTAATCATATATACTGGCTATATATTTTAAATGGCCTTTTCATACTTTTATTAGTATCTGGCTTCTCAAAATCTCTGGAATACTTTCTAGTTTTGGTGTATCTTCAAAATCTGAATTAACTTTTATCCTTTCTTCTTTTTTATACTTTTATGCATAACAACACACAGCACTTGAACATTACTTTTTTCAAAATTACATACTTACAGCTAATAGTATTTCACTATGCTCTATAATACTACGATTTGTTTACTCTTTTTTCTCTTTTGAATTTTATTGTATTTCTGTATTTCAGAGTATGTGCATGTCTATGCTATAAAGTATTTACTGAATCTAAACTATGTTTATGTATATTACAACATTATATTGTAAACATACACATTTACGTGACAAACTATTTTAAACATTGATTATAATTCATTTCAAACAATTTCATAACATATCAGTAAAGATCTTCTGCAACACTTACAAATATTTTATCCTTTTTCCTTAAATGTCTTTGGTCCTTAATTCTATTTAGTGCATGATTTTTTTTCCTCTGTATGCAGTTAAATTTTTTTAATTATTCACTTTTAACTCTAAAAAATGTTCGTTTCAAACACATTTATTTTATTAAAGAAGTATTCCATGTTTGAAGTTACTCCTTGTGTATTAATGAAAACTTTGATTTTAATGAAGATCAATCTATATCACTGATGACAATAAGTGTTATTATATTTTGCATCAGGTTTTGGTCTTTTTGCTTAACTTTCTCATACTCTCTTTCTATTTGTTTCTTCATCCTTTCAAATTTCAAATTTCAATTATTTTAGCAATAACTGTCAGTACTGAAATTCCAGTGAAGAATTTGGGAGTTGTTCATTTAAGAGATCAGGTCAAAACTTGTTCTTGCTACACTGGTGAATGTGAAGAGAGCATTAAATCACATGTGCTTAGTCAC
The DNA here is from genome assembly GCF_003945725.1 of Corapipo altera. Lineage (NCBI taxonomy): Eukaryota > Metazoa > Chordata > Aves > Passeriformes > Pipridae > Corapipo > Corapipo altera. The sequence continues at coordinate 13,044,697 of NW_020884886.1, forward strand.
TGAAAAGCCAAAGCTATTACAATGCCTACAGAATTAAAACAGTTGAAATATGGCAAACTGTAGTTGTTATGGTTACTAGTTCTTCTGAAGTTCTTTAATATTACAGATAAAACAAAAATAAAGATTAATTAAGAATAAAGCCCTCATGCTTTAAAGTGTCACTGAATGACCTTGGTACCTATTAACTTCAATGAATAATAAATGTATACAACAGTTACGAAGGATGAGGTCCTCAGCAATTTACATGATAGTTGTGCTTCATTTCTGCATGCTCACTAGCCTTCATTTACTTATATTGAGGCAGAGTTGATTATTCTAAATAGAAACATCAGTAAAAATTGAGTTTGTATGGCAGACATGGTTTCCATAATTTTGTTGTTGCCTTTTTGCTGAGATATTTAGATGTAACTAACTTTCTGGTTCATTGCTGTAGCTGAAAAAAAATTGTTCCTCAATTTATGAAAAAATATCAGATATAGTGTGAAGTAAGATAGCAGTGATGATTAAGAAGATGAAAAAAGTCTCATATGGAGACTAAGACCTCTTCCTTTCTAATTGTAAAAAGGAGAAGAATAAGAGGACACACAACAAAATAAGAAAGCACAGTAAAGAAACAATAACATGCAGAACTTTCTAGTCATATCTCCTAAAAGAAAGGTAGAAAAACAGCAAAGGGAATTTAAGGTATTTAAAGCACTGTACTTGAGAGAGGAACATAAAAAGATTCATAAAGGGACTGGACATGCACCTTCAATATATATATAAATTTAACAGAAAGAAGTGTTGGTGGGGAATATAGTTAAATTTTTCAAGTCTTATGTGAAATTTTAGTTTCTGTCTCTCAGGACAGGGTCTTAATAGAGCTAGTTTACCCTAGATATTTACATTACTAAATACTTCAGATATTTTTTCATGCAATCATCAAGCTTTTCATATCACTCAGTATCATTGCAGAAATATTGTACTATAGGGACCACTTGACCCTTTCACATCAGGATATTTAAATCAGTTAAGAATGGTTTTAGAAAAAAGAACTTCCAATATTAATTTTTGCTAAATCTTCTCCCACTACATTGATAATTACATTTGTTAAGCAGTTTTTGATCAGAGCTGTATCTGCTAACAATTTGTAACTTATTGGCCATTATGAATAGAATGGCTAGCAAGAAATTAATTACCAAATTTAAACTTTACAAATCACAGAATCACAGAATAATTAGAGTTCGAAGGGACCTCTGGAGACCATTTAGTCCAATCCTCCTGCCAAGGAAGGGTCACCTAGAGCAGGTTACCCAGGAGGAGGATGATCCTGGACAACAAGCTCTGAGTGACCCTGATTGAGCAGAGGGTCTACTCAGAGCAGAGACTCTGAGGACTACTTACCCTCCAGAGAGCCTTTCCAGCATCAACCATTCTGAGATTCACTTATTCAAGGTTCAGTGGTGTGGCAGGAAATCTGCAGTATATGAGAAAACTGTGGTTTAAACATGTTTCAAAATGGCTTTTTGTAGTCTCTTTGCTAACTCATACTTTCTTCTTCCCGAGACTTCCCACGACAAGTGTTATCCCACGCAGGAGTGTCCTGGGAAGATGTCCTAAGGTGTTCTCATTGGACCTTGTTAACCCCTTCCTGTGATTGGGTGTTCCTGTAAGCCCCTTGAGACTTCTAATTGGTTACTCTGTGAATCTTCCTAACCCTATAAATGTAACCCCCCCAACCATAAATGCTCTCTTGCCTCCTCTCCACGCCCGGTGTGCTGTCTCTGTGCCTGCCATGGGGCCACGTGGGTGCAGAGAGGGGAGAGCACCTCTCCCCTCTAGGCTCAGGACCTGAAGAAACCCCTGGCACTGGAGTCCTCCCCCCATCCACTGAAGCCGTCAGAAACGGTTCCTCAGATGGAAATGGAACTAGAACTGGGTCGCCCCACGCCATGGGGGGGAAGAGATCCAAACAGTGGAACTGTGATACCCACAGAAAATGGGTATCTGACTACAGAATCACAAAAGGTAATAAGTGCACCAAAGAAAGCAATTCAGTAATTTTATAATATGAAGAAAAAGTTATTGGCAATTATGAAAACTAAAACACAGTACTTCAAAGATGAAAGCTGGTGAAAATAATATTATAAATTTCTGCAATATAAACTTCCTTGTATCTTTTATAACAGCTGCCTAATATCATGCCTAATATCTAACGTAATATGAATTAGCTTCCCTTACCAAAACATTTTGCTTTTTATTTTGCACAGCAAATTACAGTGAATACCAAAATACACATTTATCTATGCAGCATAAGTAAAAGAATGTTTAAAAATTGTCACTGATTATTTACTAAGGTGGATTCCCATGTTATAATTCCTTTACTCAGTCTGAAGAAAAAAAATAGAAAACCTGTACATTGACCAACTCTTCCAGTCTTCAATGGAACATGATATGAGCTCTGAAAGTCACACAGCTAGTACATCAATAGTGCAATTTTACATTTGGACAAAGCACCCCAATGTTTTTATTATATACATAGAATAGGAGTAAGCAGTTTTTTAGTAGATTATGGTACCTTTATGGCAGGTATTACAAGATTATTTTACCTTGTGGAAATGGAACAAGCAGCTCCTGTACAAACTGAAACATAAAAAGGAAACCTACAGAGGATGGAACCAAGGACAAGTAGTCTGGGAAGAATCATAGAATAGAGTGGTTTGGATTAGAAGGGACCTCAAAGATCATCTAGTTCCAACCTCCATCTTCATGGAATAGAGAGAAATTGTCTGAGCAGCCAGAGATCAGATTAGGAAAGCTAATGTCTTGATAGATGGAACTAAATTTTATCTTTAATTAATATTAATCTGTTTGTTGTAAGATAAACTTGGCCTTGATTTTTATTCACAACAATATTAAGTTTTCTGGGATTTTCTGGTGTGTTTTGTAGTTACTTTTTTGTGTTTTCATCAAAAACACTTTCTTTTTAACAGCTCTGTAGAGATTTTCCTTATATTTATGGCTAGATGATAGTATAAAATTGTAACGATTAACAAACTTTGGGGATTAATGTGCTTTTTCATCAATGTAATTGCTTTTTGTGAAGAAAAAAAAAGTACAAGGAAATCTTGGGAGCTGCTTATAAGTATTATGATTACATTTTGTTTAAGGGTTTCAGAAATGGCTACTGCTTGCATCAGCTTTGGGGTGTTATTTAGACAAGACACTCTTCTTACCGACCCCTGGAGTCCAGCCCAGAGACCCAGAGATCTCCATCCTTGGTCAACAGATGCAGCCACTCCTTTCTCATTTGCAAGTTCAACAGTAGTGATGCTGTGCATGTATCCTAAACACATACACTCAAACACACAGGACATCAACAAAGACTGCTACAGAAAAGGAGCTGCCTTCTATGTCACCTACGTGCAGGACCAACATGAACACAAGCACAGACAGCCAAGACTCCTTCCTCTCTTCGGCCAGTAGAGACGGAAGCTCAGTATTGACAGCACACCACTTTTGGTTCACACTCACACACACATCAGCGGATCCCTCAAATACCTCCATGACTGTCCAACACCTATGAACAGTTCCCCAGCTCTCTTACCCTTGCAACTGATGCCCTCCTCACTGGCTGGTCCAGCTTGGGGCTTGCAAGCAAACAGACACATGTGCTAAAACACTCACCTCACAGGTACCACACCCTCTGGGTTCCCCACCCAAATACTAGGCTGGGCCCTTTCTCTGCCTGATGAGCCTGACCAGACTCACACCTCTTACTTTCCAGCTGATGACATGATAAGTTCTTGTTTATTATTGAATATTTATTTTTTTTAGTGACAAATATGTTGTAGTATTTCTTACTATTCTAATTTAAATTTTAAAGTACTAAATCCTACTGCTCTCCAAGCTCATTGACACCATAGACTAGTCAATGTACGAACACAGCTTCTCAGTTCTATGCATCCTACTTATGCATCACTATTTATGATGATCTATTCCTGAGCTGAAAGAACGGGGGTTGAGGCACTTTAGCAAAACATAAGTAAAAGTATTTTCAAGCAGCAGTAGTTACATCATTTACAATCCCTATATATAAAGCAATGTAATAACATTGACTGATAATTCTAGTATGCCTTAATTTTTTCTAGATATATTTGACAAATGTTTGTATTTTTTTTTTATATTTTCAAGATATTACAAAAAATTTACCTACATAATACTCAAAATACAAGTGTTAAAGTAGGAGAAAGTAACCCTGAGGGTAAAACAACTTCTTGACTAGTGAATTAAAGATTTAATCAGAATAAAAATTGTTTGGTTTTTCTTAATAGCTTCTAATGTCATTCATTAAACACCTTTTCAGTCCTATGCCAACCAATGCTAAGAGCATCAGGACAATTTTTTGATTTGCTTAGTTCTGACTTCCCACAATCTTTGCACCAAATACTGCAGCTATAAGCATTTCATTTTCATACTATAGACTTCACTTTTGAAGACAGTCTCTTATGTGAATCCCTTTACAGGCTCACATCTATTTTGTTCACAGATGTTATAATATTAAGACAGGTATAAAACCTATATTATAGAGATTTATTACAGAAAGTGTCCTTTAAGATATATTTATGGGTAAGTGAAAAATTACCAAGGGATTTTGAAATCTCTTCCCATTCAGTTTTATAATAGTTTGAAACTCAGAAGACTTCTCTTCTCTTTTCCCATGTCAGGTTATTATTGTTTTAAGAAACAAATAGAAAACACCTCAACATGACAAAATGATATCCTGAAATTTTTTACAGAGAGCACGCAAAGCCAACTTCCCTAAGCTTTCCACAGGTAACACAGTCTTTCTTGATATTCTAGTGATACACATCTTACAGTGTCCAAAACATTTACTTTTTCATTTCTATCACAGAAACAAAACCAAATGAACCAAAAAAGCCCCTTCACCTTTACCAAGTTTTAAGCTGATCAAAGCACGGCCTGTAAAAAGATTAACATTGCTCATGTTCACTGCCTTCTTAAAAAATACATGTAATCACTTTGTAACCTAGTTCTGCAATTACAGTCTTAAACAGAAAAATAAAGTTAATGCAACAAATCTAAATGCTGAAATATGTACAAGACTATCATCATGTATGGCCAGAACCCTAAATTGTGTAACATCCTAAACTGTCCTGCTCACCAACACACAGCTTGTCTCAGTCTTTAGAACTTCTAGCAAACAATGATAATTTATTTTCCCAAAGCAAAGGGGACCTAAGCAAAGGACCAGAGATTTTCTACAATTCAAACACAAATATTAGAGAACTTGCAAAAGAGGCTGTTACTAACATGTGGTCCAATAACCAAACTAAAAATAAAATTAAAAAAAAATCACTGTTAGCATTGCTCAACCTGTGAACATGTGATGGCACCTTATGAGTTAATTAGGCCATTATATTGTGTATTCTTTGCATATCTAGGAAGCTAGAATACAAAGAAAACATTTTGCTGTGTACCATGTAGAGCATATTGCAGCCTATTTTAAGAAACCATCATAGCATACAATTACTTTATTTCCATTGTAATGTCTTACTTATTAAAAAAAAAAACCAAAAATATTATCCCAGAAGGCATATGTTTCATATAAAGTTGATAAATGTGACCAAATTAAAATATCGTACAAGCAAATTATAGAGAAAATGAAACTGTTTGCCAACGTGCCTGAAGGGAACAACAGATTTTTTTGATTCCTATAAATCAAGGCTGGATTGCTGCCCAGAAGGCATTTTTCTTAGACTGTTGGGGTCAATGATGAAATCCTGTGGCCTATGCTACCTCAGCAGTAAGATCTACCAGTTTCTAGTTATCTGTGGACCTGTCAGCTATACTTAAACGAGTACTTTCTTCATATGATACATCTGTAATTGGATGTGATTGAGGATTGCCTTAGACTACCTAAAAACAAGACCTGGTTATATTAGATGAATACTTCCTTTATATGATCTGTCTATAATTGGATGTGGTTAAAGGTTGCTTTTGACTACCACTCCAGGAGAAAAACTAGGCTATATTAGAAATTTTAAAAGCTTCATGGTGATAAGAAAGATGCCTAAAATGTGAAATGTCTCTCTGGTATTCTGTCAACAGAGCTAAGTGGATACTGTTCCTGTTTCATGGTAGAAGTTATTGCTCTTCATGGCAAATGCCAGAGTTGGCAGGGTTTACTGACAATTTATTATGTTTGTAATAAAATATCTATTGTTGACCTTTGAACTACTTGGAAATAAAAGTGGCGTATTTATTTTTTTCATTAAAGAAAGGAAGAGATGTCTATGCAAACAAGATACTGGGTAAAAATGGTAAGAGAATTGGATCCTCCAAAATATCACAATTTACACTCTTAAGTCAAGTAGACCTACAAAATATTTTGGAATCTCTCAAGAATTACTCTCTTCTCAACCAGAAAATACACAAAAATGCTAATTGTTGCCAGATATGACTCTTACACATACTAAATAATATCTTTTTCAGTGAGCAATCCCACTAAGGTCATCACCTACACCTAGAAATATGTGGAATTCAGTTTACTAGTCTGAAATAAAGACAGATTTTACCTGCGACTTCAACTTTACAAATTCTTTGCTTACAACCTAGGCCCTGGAAATAGCCTACCTTGACAACAGTGCATTATACGCTTTTAGTTTCGCAAAATACACAGCAGCATAACTTCTCCCAAAATAATATTGCTCATGGATAGTGATTTTGTCTAAGATTAGCAAAATGTCCAAGATAGGTGAAAAATGAAAAGTTCGTCAGCAATCTGAAAGCAAAATTTTCATTAATAACTTTTGATATCAGAACTCAGTATGATATATCATACAATGGTACTATGTGGTTATAAACCTAAATATCAGGATTAATTTAGGTTGGTTTTGTTGAAAATGGGCAGTTTGACAAAATATTTTACCTCCTACTCTGTATGTAAAACACTGTTGTAGAAATACCAGAACATTGTTATTTTTATTTTGCAGATATCTAGTCAGTGAAGTATGTCTAATAAAAACAGCAACATTTAACATATGCATTCTTGACTATGGCATGCATTTGCTGGGGTTTGCTTCAGAAAATTATATAGCCCACAGTATCAATTTTCTAGGCCTCTTTCAGTGTCTCCAGTTTCCTACACAAAAATTTAACTAGCCACAGGTTCTATAAATTTTCATATCTGAATGTTCTACCTTTTAATTTCTATGAATGCAGAAGGAACATGACCTTAAAGTTAAGGAATAAACTCTGTTAATTAGTAAATTTTCTTTTGCACCTAAAATGGATTTATCTCACCTCACTTAATTAATTTTAAAAGCAGGTCTGTAGTGTAAGGCAGTCATCTAACCTTACTCTGCAGTTAATAAAGACAGTTAAATATCTAGAGCAGCCTGTACACACTCACACACATAAAAAATGTGTTTCTGATAAAGGAGATAAATCTTTCATTCTAAATCATTTCTTAGTTATAGGGAGAACCTAGATATATACCTTAACATGCAGGCCTGGTATTTATGCAGCTGAATTTAGGTGGGATGAATTTATGTGGAAATTATTCCTCATGTGGAAGATCCAAATACTGTCACACAAGACACTAGCTACTCAAAAAAGGCAGCAAAATTGTGTGACAGTGCTAAATTATAGAAGTAACAAATTTATAAACAAAAGGGATCTGTAGAAAAATTCCTGCATGCCTAAGTTCACACCTCTTCAAGATTCACACTGTTTACACAACTCACACCTACAGAGCATTCACGTTTGCTTATTGCATATCACAGAAGAGGCTGCCTCATATCTTGCAACAGAAATTTCTGACTTACAAAAAGAAAAAAACCTATTTGACATGAGAAAAAAAAAGTCTCATTATTTCAGAGAGTAAACTCAAATGCAAATCTATCACCTAGATTTCCAGGAGGATCCCCAATCCAAAGTGCCTCAGACCCACACCACGTAGAAAACACAAAAAAACTAGAAGAGAAAAGTTCCTCGTAAAGTTCATTTAATTTAATCCACTCAGATGTCTCACGAGATAAAGTTCCTCATTTAGTGTCATGTCAAGCCTTAGTCCAGCCTTTGCAGTGTCACTTGTTTTGACATATTGCTGAGATAGAACCTTTGATTCCAGAGGATGCCAAGTGAAAACATGTAACTGAAATAATTAACTAAATTATTGGGAGGGGGAGAGTAAGGAAAGAAAAAAAGATAAAAGAAAATCATTAACGGTCTTCCCTGAATGAGACTTAGAGCAAAAACACCAAGGTCTTGATCATTTCTTCAGCTGAATGGCTAAATGTCACTACATACTTTCTTGTCAAATGTATGCAAAAAACATATTGGCAATGTACTTTTAATATTTTATTAGACATGATAACTGGTTCATTTATATAGGAAATATTTTATAAACTTACATATTATCAGAAACAAATGTGATTTTCTGCAGCCATTTGAAATCTGTAGTTCAGAGATGGAGGATTCTGGTTATTTATTTATGCAGAGCCTAATACAACAAATTTATGAGTACTTTAAAAACTGATGCACATTTTTTGTTGTATTCAAATAAACATATCATGCTGAAAATATTTCTAAGAAGAAAAATAAGGCCTCTTTTTATGTCCCATGAAAGGAGACAGAAGGACTTATTCTCTGAAAAAAAGCGTACAACAAAAGTTTGACACGCTTAGAATATCAAAACAACAGACAGATTTTGTCATTGATTTCAACAATAAGCCTATCAACATTTTTTTCTTTCAGAACTAGTAGTAAAGGATAATGGGTCTTCAGCTACCTTACTTAAATGGCTGCTGTACAATGTGTGGTTCATGACCATGAATTTGCGCAGTACCATGCCACTACTCAATATTTCACAATGTACATTTCTTCTGCTAAAAGGTGATGCTTGTTCCTATCATGCAGCTACATGGTTTCAGATCAAGCTTGTCACCTTCAGACTGAGTCACTCATCCAAGAAAAGAGTCAATGTACAATGTCTTAACCATTATTAAAATCCTCTTGCTCAGGAAGAACTTGTAAAACTTAAATCTCCATCAGCCCATTGATAGCTCTTTATCCAGCTAACAAAACTAATCTCTTTGGAACAGTTATGATAAAAAACACTGATGGTTTAATTTCTCACAAACTAAATTAATTTTATTAATAGAAACATGACATATTGAACATTAAAAAAATATTAGAGATCCTTTGGCCTGAGACATTAAACGTAAGAAGTGCTTGGACTTATCTAGTCTTTAGGCTACTTCAACCTTTATATTTATGATTAATTTTAACTGACAGAGACAGCTCTCTGTAAGCTGGTAGCAGAAGATTTACCCTTCTGGTTCTATATAACTTCTGCTGAAAGCTGAACCATCTTGCCTCCTAATGACCCAACAAATGCTGTAAAAATATCTATGAAAGAACAGCCTTCCTTGTGAAACTACAAATATCAGTAATACTCTGAACTTCTAAATGTGAAGACATTCAACAGCAAGTCAGTGCTCATGATCTTAGGCTCAGTCTTTCAGAGTTTTCTCCACTAGCACTTTCCAAGTAAACCTATAGCTCATGACAAAACCGGATAACCTGTAACAGTGAATGCTGCCCGGTATCTTCTAACAGGGTGCAGAAGATCCTCCACATCCTGAAGGGTCAACTATGTTTCTGAAATTCAGATATATATATATTCAGACTTTTTTTTCAAGCAAAATGAGCACTACCCTTTGATCACTGGTGCTCTGGGAGTTTTTATCTCTCTCTCTCAAACCGAAAGTGCAGCAAAGAAGCTGCAATGCCATTATCCAGTCCCAGTATGCATTCTACCCAGAACACAATACTGTATCATAAAAAAATAAAGCAGAAAAGCCCGTATCAACCCCAGGATTCATGAGACATTTGCCATTTGTTTTTTAATCATGTAGGCCACAAACTGACAGTCACAAACACAGAAATTAATTTAGTTGTCAGCTGACTTCTGATATATCATCACTGACATTAAAAAGGAAAGAGTTATGGTCCTCAGAATTAATGCTTGCACACACCTCTGAGCCCATATGTTCCCCATGGGGAACTGATGAGTCCAAGTGTACCTTCAATTCCTACTTCTTATTAATCTACAACTGCAATAAAGAAATCATATCCTATTATGTAAGGAGGGAACTTCCAACTCTTAAAATACTCCTCAGATCACATAGATGGTTTACTTTTACATTCACATAGTGCTGCTGCAGCATCTTAAGCAGCACTTCCAACACCTGCTCAAAATATAAGTGCCCCAGAATCACCATTGTTATTTGCTTGTCTACAGGTCTGTAACTATCTCTTGGGCTGCTAGGAAGCACCACACTTCATTTTTCACACAAAGTTTTTCGTTTTCTCTTTTTGCAATATCCCCATTGCCACCTTGAATGAGTATTTAAAAGATAAATGCTTTCCTCCATTCAAATTCCTTATGAAAAAACAGAGGACGAGCCATCCAAGGAATCCTGATTTCTTACATAATATTCAGATTTCTGCAGTGAGCTGAATTTTTCTGCTACTGTTTTGTCTATAAAACTGTAGAAGTGTTAAGTAAACAGAAGTACACCACAAAAAAATGCACCACCTAGTACAAAGGAATACAACTTCCATAATTTAAAACCATACAGACCTGCATCATGAGCCTACATGACAAAATATAATTAAGAAAGCCACACATTTAAGCCAGAAGTTTTGATTGCTCTCATGGCTAAGTATTGCACCAAATGTGGCAGTAATTTTACCAGATGTTCCTGGAGATAGAACAGGCAGTGTATTACCTCAAAGCCACCTGTCACCTTTTGGACATCTGATTCAGAATAAAAATACAATGATTCATATTTATTAATTTATTGAACAAACCAACAACTCTCTGTAAGTTCACTTTGTACATTATTTTTTATCAGTCAACCAATTTCTAACTAAATTTCAAATTTCTAGCAATTAAATAGCTGCATCACTTCACATTTTGAAGCAAAGGAAGAAGTATGCTGTATAGCTCTTCGGTGACTAACTCATTAGTGTATTTCACTGAATGAAACAGGCTGAGTTCTATATAACAATCTACTTTATGTTAGTTCCTCCACCAAGGGAAGGAATATAATCCGAGGACTGCTTCCACTCTTCACAGCAACTGAAAGGCTGTGATTGCTAAATGTATTGTAGATGAGACTCTCTGTGCTCTGCATGCACTTCTGCTACAGCACAACATTCAGCCTCTCACACATAACATGAGTCATTCTGCTTATCACTGCTTAGAAATGTCCAGTCTCCAAAGAGTAAGAATATCAACTGTGGATGTGCATTCTGGATGACATTTGGTGTATGCTATATTGTTGCTTATGGATTACCTCCACAGAGGCAATGAGATTGTACCACTTTTGCCAGTGATTTGTCAAAGTGAGGGTTCCTTTGAGAAATACAATCACAACTTTCACTTACTTTATTTTGCATAGTGGCATTTTCTACAAAGTGTGGCCAAATAAAAAGTCCTTCCCCATGCTCCAGTGACATCATCCTGTCTCAACCATATTTGGTTGACCAATTGGTCATCTTTGTTTACATTAAAAGCAGCAGAGAAGTGCTGAGAACTATTCAAGGGATAATGTTATAGATTCTTTCATTATTTGGAAAAAATGTCTCTAAGTTCATGGAAAAAATATCCATAGGGGCAAGTAAGAACAGAAAAAAGAACACAAACACATAATTCACTAAAGATTTCCTATCTACAAAGACAGCTTAAACCGTAGACTTAGTAAATTCAGTATCTACCTTTAAAAACCTTGTGACTTGGATGCAGTAATTTTTACAAGACATATACTTTGTTTGGAAATATAACCGCCTCGCTCTGTCCATACATTTCTGCATTAAATTGATGAGGCAAAGACATAATCACGAGAAATGGGTTACTCAACATCAGATCGCTTACAGTAAACGCAGCACGATTTTTTCTCATTTTCTTTCTTAAAAGTAAAAGCAACAAAAACTTTGCTAAAATTGAATTGACAAAATATCACAGAAGTTGCATTCAATTTTGTAATTACAAATCCTCCTCCACACAGCAAAGAAATTGTGAAAAGGCAATGTAAACCCATGAAATGCCAGGTCTAAGGATGGATCTTCTTTTAAATTAAAATGAACATTCAGAGAGACCTCATAGTCCACATGCTGGGTACTATCTGCTCGAAGCAGAAACTCCCAGTTGGAATTGTGCAGCACTCTCCTGGACAGCAAACCAGCTGGCCATCTGCCTGCATCTGTCTCTTCTATGCTAATTCCCAGTTCCCAAAAGTATGCACTGCAGCTTTAATTCACTTCACTTTGCAGTTGGTTGTACCGTGTTTATGTTATTTGGCTCTTATGGATACATCTTTTTTTTCAAGATACTGGAACATACAAATGCCTGTTCATTAAAGAAGCATAAACTATTGAAAGTAGGTAAATTACTTGATTGTAAGAAAATAATAATAAAAAAAGTAGTACTGGTGTTCCAGGAATGAGAACACACATGATTTGGCTGACCTAGAAGATTCAGCCACTGGCGCAGCAAGCTGCCTATTCTGCTGGCTGTTGAGGATTCAAAGGATAAATAGAAAGGAGACAGACACAACCATCTGTTTTACTCAATGGTGTATTACAAAGGAGAGATATTTTCCTATGTTGTTAAAATTCAGGGCAGGGAAAAAGGTTATTTTTCCCTCTGCACATAGATTATTCTACCTTTATTTGAGTGACCAAATGAACTACCAGAAGACTATTTCCCACCCTCTGCCCGCCTGCCCCCACTCCATAGACTAGTGCAGCAAATGCGTACAACTACTGTGCTGTTAATGATTGAAGCAAAGTCTAGGATACCTGTTTGCACTAGAAGAAAAAATATAGATGACCAAGGTAAAATCCACAGTTTTGTGCCATTAGAAACTATGATGAACCTGACCTTGAGACAAGAAGAAAATTGGAGCTAATAGGTATGCAGATATTTAATTAACCAGAATTTTTTTGGGTTGCCCAAGGTAACTCTGACTTTCTTATTAGTGCCTAGTTTTGTTACTATTCAAATTCAAAGACTTGTGAAACACCCTACATCTTAATCCTGACACTCAAAAACACAGGCTAAACAGCATTAGTCACATGAAGAGTTAACAGAAATTCAAACAAATCCCACCAGAAGAGGTATTTACAGTATACGTGTATATAAGAAATAGGAAGATGGTATTTTTTCTGAATGCAAGACTGGAGAGACTACTAGTCAGATTAAATCTCCAAAAAGTTTTCCAGAAAATTGGAAAGGTTCAGAGAAACCTCATAAGACTGATTCAAAGTCTGCAGTTTGAGATTTAAAACACTCTATTTACTTAACTTTTCAAAGGCAAGGGTTTTTAATCTACTAAACAAAGGCATAACAATATCTGGTGACTGCAAGCTGAAATTGGATATATTTCCAGCTATAAATAAGGCATGATTTTTTATAGTAAAGATAATCATCCATAAGTAACCTTGTAGTGAGAGACGTACTTAATTTTCCATCAGTAAAAAGTCTTCAAATTAAGACCAAGCATATTTCTGAAAGACATATAAAGCTCAAGAAGAAGTTATAAATTCTGTACCTGAAATTACAGAGAAAATCTTGTTGTTTTGTGTTTTTTTTTTAAATCAGACAAGTTAAATATAATGACATCTTCTTACATTAAAATCTATAAAATTTTTAATAAAATAAATATTTTTTATTCCACTTTGGTGACATTATTTCCATTAAGGGCTAAAATTTTACTGAAAATTAATTCCTATTTCAAATATCTGACCAACCACGAAAAAGTAAAGGAGATAAAAAGTGGGACCATGTTACTTGTCACAAGATATACATGAGCCATACCTGTGACTACCAGTGTTTATCAATTGAAATGTAAATCTTGTAAAATCAATTCTTTTCTGTCTCATACCCTCTATTCAGTACAACTTCACTAAAAGAAATTCTAAATATAAGAGAATTTCCAGTATCACTGTATTTCTAAGTCGTTGGTTATTGGTACAGATATTCCGAGAATAAGTAATTTCTTCATGGAAGATAAAAGAATCTAAGTCATGTTTTTCCATCAGCAGTCTAAGGTTTGTGGGCAGATTCTGAGCTCTTGACTCCCAAATCTTTAATCTCAATGGATACAAGAGTCAAGAGTTGCTGTATGTCAGAGTTAAGCTTTTTTTTTTAAAAGAGACAAAGATATTCAGTCTCCACTGAGGTCTCAGTTTAGCAGAAAGATATAAATGCAGAAAAACAAAATTTTGCATCTTTCCTTTCCCCACTTAAAAACTGCTAGCAGCTAATTCAACTCTCAGGAAGTCCACACAAGCGAAAACTCTCTTTACCATTTGTATACTGGGATATGGGGATATGTAGTCAAAAATAAACTTTGTTCTTATATTTGGTAGTTTTATCTTACTGTGGTTGACAGTCACCTGGCTCAAAACGATTACTTAAAGAACTTTCCAGGGAGGCTTTTAAAACAAATTTAAGCCTGATTTAATACAAACATAATTAAAATACAGACTTGAAATTTAAACTGCACATTTTATGTCTACTAATAAGATATTATATTTAGGACATAACTGACTATGGAAAAGATTCTGCAGTGTACATTCTTTCCAAAAATTCACTGAAATCTTTCAAGCTTGATATTCCTCCTTGTCTTGAGCCTGCACAGAATTTGACAGTTATATATCATTATTCTCTACTGGGGTAGCCAAGGACCAGCAGAAAGAGGGGCATTAAATCATTTCCACAGAAGCTATTTTCAAGAGGTGTTAATGCCAGGAGAGATTATGCAATTTTTTTTATTTTATTTTTTTTTTTAAATGGCAATCAGGCTTACTGTTGGAATTGGAATTCTTCTCTAGAAGCTGGAGTATGCATTGCAAAGATCTTCGGTCTGTACTACTTTATTATTGTTAGGGTGAAGCAGTTGCACCAGTCCAAGAAAAATCTTTAGAAGGGTACCTTGTGTTTATTAAGATTTATTTTTCAGACTTCACATTTGTTGACAGCAGCAGCTGATTTAAACCACCCAATTCATTATAAGGGATCATGGGTCACAGGCTGGGAACCTGTCTTCATAGCAGTCTATACGGTTCTGTATTTTGGATTACTTTTGGTTTTCCTATTCTCTCTGCTTCTGGTTGGAGTAAAGTAGGAAGTGACTGAGTGGCTGAGTGCTTAGCTGCTGGTAAGTTCAAAACATTCATACTCTCCCACTTTGTAGACAAGCCCAAAACAGGACTAAAGCTTAATAATTTATTTTTTAAATCAAATAGGATCACAAACATAACAAATTTCTAGGCATCAAGAAACATGAGCAACTATAAATTACGTAAATTACTGTCACAGTAATGTCTCAGGCTTAGTAAAGGGTCTTACCCTCTATGCCCTAATCCTCCAATGTGGGGAATAGGGCCTGGGAAAAACCAGACCTTTGCAGAGAACAGAGTAACTCATTACAGGAGTGAGCTGTAACTCTGAGAACTGCCGTTTGAATTGCCGTGACAGCCAGCAGCCAATCAGATGCTGCGGTCACAGTTTTTACCTTATAAGGTATGTTTGTCTGTTGGGGTTGGGTTAAAAAAGGGGCTACGACCCCAATGAACTTGCCTCAGCTTCACGCCCTGAGTCCTTTCCTCAACACTCCACACTCCAAAATTCAAATTTGCATGATTATATGCAATAACCATTGTCCAGGGGAAGAGGTAGAGGTGTTTTTCTCCTCTAACTTTTTTTCTTTCCAAAGGAAATATGAGATTCACATTTACTTCATTTTACATTCGTATAAACACGTTAGTTATTAATTGTTCATGTTCTGCACTTATATTCAGGCACAGCTCTAGATCAGGTGAACACAATGGTTTGTATTTTAGATTACAGAAACTCAGGGTATGCCTACAAAAAAGCAACACTAACTGTTCCATTGAGAAAGAAGACTTAACCTTACAGAGCTATGTGGACAACAGATTTCTGCTATCACTCGCATGCAGTCCAGTTCTCTGCAAAATCACAAAATTATAGTGTCTTCTAAAATCAGAAACAGAGAAATTCTCCTAATGTCCCCAGATAGTAAAGGATACAATGGTAACATTTTGAGTTGTGTGTGAAAACAGTGACTGTAGAATTTCACTGAGTTCCACTTAGATATTTATGTTTCCTCACGTGAGGAAACCACTTGGTTATTTTACTGTCTCATTCTCAGTTTGCCATATTCAACACTGTTCTCATGAGAATTAAGAATCAGGACTTTCCCTTCTCATAATTTTCTGTTTCACATTCCAGTGGACTAATGGTAAATTTCAATAATGTTTGAATCCATCTGGTTTAATTAGAACCAATGTAACATTTTGATGCCTATCTTTAGGCTAAGCATTGTAAGGAGGCAAAGACCTATAAAATATAGACATATTTATTCCAGTGGTTTCTTAGACTTCCAGCAAACATTCCACTTGTGGAAAGATGAACTTTCTTTAAAATTCCGTTTTACTACACAATCTCATTTACTCCTGCTAGTCATAAACAAATTAAATAACAGTCAAAAATTGACATTTTGACAGTGCTGAAGAATTTGCAGGTAATTTTAATGATGGAAAACCTACTTCATCACACTTCCCAGAGTTCCAAATTGATCACTGGCAGTGAGGCTGATAATTTGATTGTTCTGTAATGTACAAATGCATAATTTCAAAAGCAGAACATTTTACAGAGAAACTAATTAAATGTAAATGGAGTAGTTGTACAGGATGTTAATACATACTGATATAATTGAATAAGAATAACAAAAAATAGCTCATCTAAATATCCAATTAAAAAATATTTTCACATCAAAACAACTATAGTGGTATGTATAGTTCCCTGCATCATTAATCAGAAATATGAGATATTAAATACATCCTTCCTTTCCTTCTTGCCATCTTTCTATTCCCTCCTAACTTTAGGATCAAAAAAATCTTTTAAATTTGCTGTGCTCAGTGGCAGTCCTATTAAAACAGAATTAAGACACTGTCTATAACATAGGTAAACTACACAAAGAAATGAAGTTATGGACTGTGGGTTATAAGCCTTATTTTAATGTTTCACTTCAAATTACCAGTGGACAAACTTAACATTCATTTTACTTTGTCTCTTAGAGAATAGAAAGTCCATATTTTCCCTGAAAGGGTGCATTCTTTCATGAGCGTGGTGCCTCTGGCAGGCTGTACCCCTCAGTCCCTACATCCAGGGCCTACAGGGACAGGGAGAGGCCCAACCAGCTGGGTAGGATGGGCCCAGCCCTGCTCTGGGTGCAGGTTTGCTGGGACACAGGAGGAGCAAACAATCTACCAATGCCTAGGTCTTGGGGGGTTGAGTTAAAAAGTTAGCGTAGTCCCCAAAACCTGTTCTGTGCCTCTGCTGGCTATGCAGTCATATTCCACAGAAACTCTCTGGCATTACCTGGAGCTTGGAGAGCAAATCTTCTGGTGGGCCATTTTTGGTATTGTACCTGGCAATACATGTAATTTTATGTGCTATTTTTTGTTATCTCAGCGTATTTACTCTCACAAAGAATTTTTTAGTCCTGTTTTTGTTTTCTTGGTGATCTAACATCCCATTTAAAGGATTAACTATATGTAATTAATTCCCTGATTTTTTTTTACTTTTTTTTTCACTATGAAGGGCAAAGGAAATTCATTCTGACAGGAAATATTTGTAATAATCTTAGCATTCAAATAATCAAATCAGGGAATTGTCTAATAAAGGCAGTGTGATTACAGTCAAGTGTAATGTGTAATCAAGTGTAATCCTGATCTAACTGATCAGGAAAAAAAAAATCTCTAAGTTAGGAAACAGTCAGTGTTACAGACCAGAGGGAAGACTGAGCAATTTCCTGTTACATTTCTTTTAGTGTTTCAAAATGCAAAAGATAGATGGGGTTCTTCTGGATGCGTTTAGACAGGATCCATCAACAGTCATTGTCTTCTCTTTTTTCCTGATTCATTGCACTTAGCATCACATGCTTATTTAAGCAGAATCATCTGTATGGAATTAATCTTTTTATTGATTAGCACAAAGCAGCTGTTCAGCTGAGTCTCATGGTGGTCCAGAATCCAGAAATACTCTGCAAGGAGAAGAACCTCCCTTTATATCTTGTGTACCTTCTTTTAAATGGCAACTCACACATCTGCTAAGGATTTCTATATTGAGCTAATTTTTATAGACTGCAAAAATCATTCATTTATGAAAAACATTCATGAGTACCTATTTAAATAGTGCTTTATTACTCTGAGTTAACGTTATACTTATTACAAAAGTAAGTTCTAGCAAATCACTTACACTAATTTGACAAAGATGTAGTATCTATTTTAATGACAATTATTCAACAGTTAATTTTACTATAACTTTAAAGACAGAGCATTCATACATGTATTTCAGACTGCTCACTATTCAACTTAATTGTGCTAATCAGAGTACTTATCTTAAATTTTCTTTGCATAGAATTGTACAAAGCTTTAAAAATATACTAATACATCACCTAAGTACAAGAAAATAGTCACTGACTGCTCTGGTATGGGTAACATAACAAATAAAAGTAACTGTAAATTTTTGTTGGCAATTGGATATATCTGTAATAATAACACCAGATCTTAAGTGCTGCTGTTCTGAAAAGTCACTTAGGTACATAATTAATCCTGCTGAACATATTGAGAAGGACTTTGAAAAGACGTGGTAACTTAAAGTAAGAAAGGGAATTTGCTAAGAAATGCCAAGAACCAGTGGATTCTGACTCCTGGAAAACAACATGTAGATTACAAGCCACTAATAATGAACTCACTTATATATTTTTCAAGAAATGCTAACTGTATTAGAAGGTAATGATGGTTCCTATACCAATAAGATAGAAGAAAAGGTAAACTTTGAAGCTGTTGGTGCAGAACAATGTGAAACCAAAACTTGAGCAAACAAGAATTATCATGGCATCTCACAAGTGTATTAAAACCAGGAGATAGTTAAATGTGGTATCTTTACAGCAAATGAACCTTAAATAGAAAAGGTGTGGCAGGTACAAGAAAAATACTGATATTTAGAAACAAGACTTCATTTTTTGTGACTGATTCATTAATTTCCTTCAGCCATATTAAATAATGTATGATGTTGGGAAAAAAATTTTAAGATATTGAAACTGAACTTCACTGTAGATCCTGTAAGTACCTACATCACAGAAGAGTTTAAGGTATTTTTGGCTTGTTGTTAGGATTTCTATTAATTTCACAGACCTTCTCTTGTTAATATTCCAACTTTTTAGATAATCGTCTTATTTAGATTTACTTATTTAGCTAATTACCTCCACATATGTGTTCAATGGGGAAGTCAACTGATAATTTAACAGCCAGGACTCTTCCCTAATCCTCTTGATGTATGCCCAATAATTAACAATCCGTGAGCAGCAACATTGTTGGATATCCAAATAGATTACACCAAAAATGATTGTTTGTATGTTGTGGGCTTAGTGGACAAAATGAAAAACTGATTCTTTATCAATAGCTACACTTTTAGTACATTTCTATGAGTTAATAGGGTTCAATTAACATTGCCAAGCGTGAGCTTCTTGCACTTTTCTCTGGAGCTTTGAAAAGTTGAGAAGAAAGCTTAATGAATGGTAGAACAGTTATCCTGATACCCTAGTAATTAGAGAACGGGTGATTAATGTGCATCTGTGGCGGACTCTGGGGTACTGTCAATGACCCTGCAGTGTGGAAGAAAAAAGAAATTATGAGCATGGCATGGGAATACAGCTTTTCCTATTTTCTTAAATTTTAGATCTACATCTGTGTTTAATTAAAAGAAGAAATGAATTACCATTTACACCATGAGGCAATGAACTCTGATTGGTTACGGTCCACATGGACTTTGAAACTGATTGAAACTTGTGAGATCAAATAAGATTTTGTGGAGATCCTTTCAAGTGTCCTATCGAGAAGATACCAGACATTTAGAAAAGAAAAAGCTTACAGGCTGGAAAGCATGCTAATGAAAAACATC
The DNA here is from genome assembly GCF_003945725.1 of Corapipo altera. Taxonomy (NCBI): domain Eukaryota; kingdom Metazoa; phylum Chordata; class Aves; order Passeriformes; family Pipridae; genus Corapipo; species Corapipo altera. The sequence continues at coordinate 13,064,765 of NW_020884886.1, forward strand.
TGTGTTTTTTTACAACTTCTACTGTTGCCAATTTTATTTTTAAATTGGAGTGTGGATGCCCAGGTCCTGGCAGCGGGGGCTGCAGAGCAGCCTCTCTGAGGAGAGCCCAGGGTTGCCCTGTGCTTCACAGGGTCAGTTCCAACCAGCTCCAGGGGACCCACGCAGGATATGGCTGAGCCCCTCAGCCAAGGTGGTGCTGCCTCTAGGAAAGTGCAGAGATGAGCTATTATGAGCTGTTATGGACTGGCTGCACCTCCCTCTCCCAGTGTGGCTGCGGGGGTAGGAAGAGGATGGGGCAGGCAGAGGAATTGGGAGTGAAGTTGAGCCTGGGAAAAGGGGTACTAATGGTGTTGCTTTAATGTTTGCTATTTCATTTCCCTCTATTTGAATTAATAATTACATTTTTATTTTGACTGGCAATCATTTAATTTTTCCCTAGTGATGTCTGTTTTATCCATGGTGGTAATTGATAAGAAATTTCCCCGTCTTACCTTGACCCATAAGCTTGTTTCCTGTTCTTCCTATTTTCTCCCCTGTGGTTTGGCCCAGGGCTAACCCACCACAAGATGTTACACCTTTAAATATAGTGAGGTGAGATCTCTTCATAACAACTACAGTTTAGTCTAATTCAGTTTAGTCTAATTTCACTTTAGAAGAAATATAAAATCACCTTTTTACTGAATATTTGCACAAGCCAGGTGACTAGGCAAGCTGATGCAGTAGTTTCTAGAGGGATTCAGAGGAAAATTGCTTTTATCTCCTGAAGCAAAATAGCATTCCATATTTCACATGATAATAAAATGTATCCTCAGGGTAAGTAAGTTGTCTCTACTTTTAAAACAAAATACAATTCAATTAGTATGCAAAAGTGAAGTACTATTTTACGGGAACAAGTAACTCTCCTGAGTTTACTGTTTTAGCAGATTCTAATACCTTTTGTAACAGTACACTAGTTGCAAATTAACTCTGGTTGGCCATAACCGACCAGATTTGTAAGATTCATTGAAATGTTAAGCATCAACTAACAGTTAAATTACAAGATGTTTCAAGATGTGCTTAGTTAAGTGAGAAATGTCCTTTAATACAGCTTAAGTTTTGAGTATCTGAAACTTTTAGCTGGTCTAAAAAACATACAGGTATATACATGGAACAGTTAGTTTGGTTGAGCATGTAATTAATGTGTACCTCATAAAACAAACAAACAAAAAAAGTCAACAAAACCCAATCTGGTCTCACATTCACATTTTAAAGGATCTAAATATAAGTTCAATTAGACCTATTACAGAAACACTTTAAAATACAAGTGAAGAATACTTCAGGAGACCAGTCATAGATGAATTTAAAAGCAGCTTTACCTCACAGGAGCAATCCACATGGAGACAATACCCTAAGTAAACTTAAGCATTTATTATTTTTTCTTCACTTTTATTTTTTTTATTTATTTGACTAAATATAAGTCCATCATTTCGGATGCATTTTCCAGTAAATGTGAAACAAACCATATCTTCAAGCTAAATGGTTACAGACCAAATTGCCTAAACACAAGTTAATTTTGCTCTGTCTCTCTGGAAAACAGCAAGTAGAGAAAAGCAGCTTGTGTTTGCTAACATCCATAATAGACACTTCTCATACTCTAATGTTTCAAAGCACTACAAGTCAGATTATTTCTAGCAACAAGGTATTTTATTTATTATTTTTGTGGTTTAATCCCTGCTGAGAAGTAAGCACCACACACCTCTCACTCCCCTCTCCTCCCTGACCCCATGATGGGTGAGGGAATTGGAAAAGTGAGAAAACCCTTGGGTTGAAATAAAGGCAGTTTTACAGGTAAGGTAGAAGCTGCACACGCAAGCAGAGCAAAAAAAAGAATTTATTTACCACTTTCCACAGGCAGGAAGGTGTTCAGCGATCCTCAAGAAAGCAGGGCTGCATCACCCTTAACAGTGACTTGGGAAAACAAACGCCATCATTCCGAATATCACCCCCTTCCTTCTTCCTCCTTGCTTTTATTGCTGAGCACAATGCTATAGAGTATGGAATATCCTTTGGTCCATTGGGGTCAGCTCTCCCAGTTGTATCCCCTCCCAACTCCTCGTGCATCCCCAGCCCACTCACTGAAGGAGCAGGGTGAGGAGCAGAAAAGGCCTTGACTCTGTACCAGTGCTGCTCAGCAATAGCTACAACCTCCCTATGTTATCAACACTGTTTCCAACACAAACCCAACACACAACTCCACAGTAGCTACTGTGAAGAAAATCAACAGTAAAAACCAGCACATTTATGCAAATAGGATATATTTACTATATAAAGAGGATGTATAAATAGAAGAACTGCAAAGATTAGCTTTTTAACTAAAACCTGGTGTACCTCTAGAGCTGGTACAACACGTAGTCTGAAAAGGACAAATAGTGCAGGTGGGTAATGGAGCAGGCCGGGGCAGAGGAAGATCTGTAGCAATGTCAAGGGACTCACGCAAAGCACTGAGGAACTTTAATAGATAGATTTTTTCTTTCCCCCCCTCACCCTTTCAGAAGCTTTGCAGTTTCCATTTCTTTCCGTCTTATGAGTTGGAGATAAAAGAAGAGATTCCTAATTCATTTAACCTATGTCCATAATATCACATGGAGCACCAGGGGTGGAGTAAAATATTTCTGAAACATTTATCCTTATAAACTTACAAAACAGTGATAAGTGAACAGAATGAGTATGCTAACACTGAACATCTTGTTAAAAAGAATGGGAGCTATCCAACTCAGTTGCAATGTTTCAGATTATCTACAGAATTTAGAGGGATAAGTGAAGAAAAATAAAAAAAAATGAAGGAAATAAAGAATTAATTTAAAGGGGGAAAGTGACACACAATTTGTCTGCAAGAAGTTAGTTTGGATTTAAGTTGCCATTAGAAAAAAAATAAAAGAATTAATAATGTCATAAGAAAAATGAAGAGATGAACTAAACATACTAAACCACAACACCATAAAGAAGGCAGCACTGGTCTCTGGCCTCACAGAAAAGTGGCTATATCCAGTAATGGTTTTGAGAGTCTTCAAAGTAATGTTTATTAGATGGTGAAATTAGCATCTAGTCATGATGTTGTAGTCACAAACCTCAAGTTGTCTAAGGCTTTCTCGAAACCACAGGGAAATTTTAGTTATGTCATCAAACCGGTACACAACACATACGTTAGAAGCAAGAAAATGCACACTGTAACAGGATGCTGTGAATAAGCCCTACTCCTGGAATTTAGGAACCTTAACTACACAAGTGGTTCTACTTACTGGGAATTCTCCTAAAAATCTGCTCTTGAATACTAAAGGTAATACAACAGTATACAGTTTTTGGTTTATACTTTTGTATAATTCACTCACAGGTAATAGTGCTGTATCTGTGAGGTAGCTGAAATTTGTTTCCTAGCAAAAAAACCTGTATACAAAAAAATACTACTTCCCCAGCCTGTTCACAAACACAGTTCCTGAAGGACTTCTGCCTTACATGGAAGACATTCTCTGAGTATTTCTGCAGGACTGAGTAACTCCAACTTGTTTTCTAAACCCCAGTCTGGTCTAACCAAGAGAAAGGGAGACACCCAGGAAGACAAGATACACTGAATGAGTCCAGTTAGTAGATTTGGCTACTGTTGATTAGCTGCTCAGACAATGTCACATGCTAAAGTATTTTCTAGTCAGACAGAGAGGTACTGAACAGTGTAATCCACTAGCCCTAAGTACTGATCGGGGTACGTAACATTGTAGACACAGAAGTTTAAAGTCAAGAGCCTCTTTCTTTTTAATTGAACTATCTTAAATGTTTACTTACTATCAAGATAGCAATAGGGGCTTCCAAAAGATTTTGCTCAAACAATAGCTTGATGTCTTTTGACCTCTCACATAATACCTCTTTAAGAGAGTCAGTGTTTAAGCGAATTCACGAGTTCAAACACACCATTTAAGCAAAACAAGAGCAGTATTCACTTTGAATGCTATTTCTACTGTTCAGCTTCTTTTTTTCCTAGTATTTCTCTCCGTCAGTCTTCAGTGCAGGATTCTGTACCAGTTCAGAAAACTGAGATGGTTACTGTACAGCAATATTAAAGGTAAAACATACTTAGGGTTGAAGCAATGTTAATGACTATTGTTAGGTGAGAAACAAGTAATTTGCTAGCTAAAATTTACAAGATTAATGACACTTCTATATTATGCTGCCAAGAGAAGTTAGTTTAAATATGTATGAACTTACACTTCCATACAAACGCAATAGCATGCTGTTCATAAAAAGAATGGGAAAAAAGTATGCAAATAAAACTGTGTAAAAGCCTGGTATTATATCTACTGTGCATTTAGAGTCTTAAAATTCTTTGTCCAGCAACACATTTCTCATTTAAAAAGCTCATAAATAAATAAATAAACAAATAAGATTAATGTCTTTCAATATGCAAGGTTCCTGACAAAATATCTGACACAATGAATTCTTCTCAATATATAAATTTTGTAATAGGTTATTTTTAGTAATCTCAGTTATGTTTTCCTCCTCACATGTTCCCTATATATTGTACCTAACTCTTTGTTCCACATTTTTTCCTGCAATTTTATTTCCTTCAAAAAAAAAAAATGAAGAAGCTACTAATAGGTTTACCAACAGATCTACTATAAACTGGTCTTTCTCATATGAAAAATACTGTCTATTAAAAAATGAAAACACAGTTTCGGAGTAATTTCAGAAGAATTTCACTGCCACCGTAAATTTGTTCTCATTGTCTGCAAACTTATTTCATCTGTGTAGAGGTGTTCTGCACATTTGAAGCAATAAGTGTCATCTTTGGATATCTTTGAGTGTGATGAAGAGTAAAATAAGAATTAACAGATTCTCTGGAGTGAATCTTCAGTACCATGAGAAGAAAAGGATTGATAATGAAAAAAATCTCCCACTTTATTTTCAGCCTGGAATGCAAATATCTCCCTAAAGATATTAGATATTGATTTCAAAACAACAAAAGCAGCTTCCTTTGGTTAAAAGAAATGAAAATAAATGTAGTCTCTCAAAGTATCTTGTTAAGACTAAAGTAAAGCTTATACGTAAAAAGAAAAGACAAAAGAGTGAAGAAAAAATGAGAGGGAAGGAATGAGAAAAAGAAAGTAGGAGGCAACAAAATTAATGAAATAACCATTTTGTTGATTAAGTGTTGTTATGGACTGCTTCAGTCTCTGAAGTAATAGTTTTCAAACTATGTATTTAATCAGCATACTCTCTGTTATCTTGTATATTTGTTTTTGCAGGCGTTTTTCCTCTGAGAACAGCATATCAAAGATTTTCTGCATATGGGACATTTAATTGTATATACAGCTCTGAATGACATTTTACTATTAGATCAAAGGGTGTAGACAAAATTCAGGCATGTCTGCAATTGCTGCAATTGCAATTAATGTAACACTACTGGGCATTAGAACCCCTGATTAGGGATGGTTTTGCCACAGAATATGATAGTGTTGTGGTAACCTCTATGGGCAGAAACTTCCCTTAACTGAACACAAACAACAGAAAATTTAAGACAAATGCCCAACGTTTAATATTTGAACCCTTCAAGCCTTATCAATCCAATTAGTACAATCCAATTACATCATATACAAAAAAGTACATCTTCGAGTTTTGGACGTAGAAAAGGATAAGCTATTTTTGTTCTGGAATTTTTAAAGAAGTTTCACCTTTGTGGAAGCACATACTGATATCAGATCCTAAAATTTAGGTCATGGTCTAAAAAGAAACAATTTGATGCCCAAGATGAAATACTAACAAAATTGATTTTGACAGTAAATCAAAGCAGATGCAAACATACAAAGCATCCTGGCTTACAAGCAACAATACTTAATTCTACTTATTCTCATATTCTCTCTAAAAACCTGATTTACAAAGTAATTTCACTGATTTTTGCACTATTTTCCCAGAATAATACCATAATAAAACATGAAACTTTGTCTGATGCTTATGGAGAACTTGCTACACTAGAATGTGGAAAGTAATAGAAATCTCTAGTTCAAGATGATACAAAGTATAAAGAGTGAATTGAGCAGAATTCAGAATTACTTCTGAAGATATAGAATAACCTTTAACATAACCTTTTATAAAAGCGAAATCAGATTTCTAATCCTTTGTTGCTTATATGATATAAGATTTCATATAATCATTTATAGTTGGTGTGTTTTCATTGCATCCATCAAGTTACTGGGGTAGATTTCTTATTTCACTTCCTGCCAAACAGAAGGAAATTTGATGCCCAGAAAAATAAACTTCTCTAAACAACCAATGCAATTACTTATGGATTTTGTTGGAGTCGGGTTTTTTCCTGGTTTTTTAGGGGTTTTGTTTAATTAAAAGAAAGACTGCTAAGAGAGATTACATTTTTGAAGTAATCTTTTTTTGTACATGTCAAGTCACAATGGAAAGTTAGTCATTAGAGTGAAATGCTTTAGCATCTTATCTCCAACAATGAACAATGCACACCTATAAAATATACGAAATAGACTATTTGCGCAATATGCCAAGAAGAAAATTAACTGCTATTACCAGACAGTTATATATGGATATTAGCTTTATAGAACATTACAAACCTTAAAAAAAAAAAAAATCTTCCTACTTAAGCCTTAGCAGTCTCGAACTGGAATAAAAAATGGATTTCAAACACTGAGAAGTTCTGTGAACCATGTCAAAACAAAAGTTCTAAAAATCTTCTCTGTTACCAATGTTTGTGGACTTTAAACAAACCTGATTCCGAGAACATGTATACCCTCCCCAGTGACCAAGGCAAAACAAACATGTTTGTTATTCTAGAACATACTGTGATGTGCAATATTTATACCAAATATTTTGTAGCATCACCAGCAAAATCTGGTTTGTTTTCATTCAGTTCCTTGTTTTCCTTTCTTCTCCACATGGCTTATATTTAGTTCATGGCAATGGAATACATATCTGTGTATTTATGTTTTTTAATTTAATGGTTGATGTTGCAGAGTTCATTGACCAAGAGAAAATTATTCTTTATTGAAGATTTGATATTTAAATGGTGCCTGAGTAATAGATTTTTTTTAATATTTCACTTTCTTCACAATCAAAAGAGTTAATTATTTTCTATAAATGATTGTCTGGTGTCTTACAAGGTGTTCTTTCTGTATGTATCTGTTTATAGTTTTTATTTTTTAAATTACCTGTCAATTTTGGTTTTTTATTTTAGAGTTGAATAAATAATGAATTTTTCATATATTTTTTTTACTTTTCCCTTGTCCACACATGAAGCTGCTCCATAAATCAATTTTGTTAAATCAGACCACAAAATCTAAAGTAGTACCTCCTGATAAACGAACTGGAATTCTTCTTGTCTACTGCATTATTTTAGAAATGTTACTTGAAGCTCATTCAGTTCTTATATCTACATACTTTAACTCTGTGCAAATTCCAGTTGGACTTTACAGCATTTTGATTCTATGTAAACAAAAGCTTCACCTGACACAAAGCAAAACTAAGTCCTCAATTCTGCTCTTACAGTCATTTTTGAACTTGGGTAAATGTGTGTGTTCTATCTCTTCTTTTGTTCTTAGAAAGAATTAAAATGTCCTTAAATTTTGCATATTTATTTTCTATCTAAGTAGAGTAAGTATCACACAATTTCCATCCTAACTGAGTACTATATTTCACGGCTCCAAAAGAATAAGTACAAGGACAAAGGAAGTTTTCAGAGAAATCTAGGTAAGACTTCAAGTTTTCTAAAATCAAATAAATAAAATACCATTTTTTGTTAAAGTTTTCATTAAAGAATATTTACATATATCCCAATCTGAAGAGACTGAAATGTTTGCTAAAGAGGGTGAGTTATAAGATAGACCGAACTTCCCTCTCTCAGCAATTGTAAATTCAAAATTAAGGGGCCTTAATAGAGGAAGTGTGGAAAAAATAGAAGAAATAACAACCCTTTATTAAAAGATATATGTATGTTGGCAAAAACAGTAACAGAACACAAAAAAAACCCCCAGACAGTAGTCCTAGAAAAAAAAGTCTGAATGGATACTTCTCTGTCCTTTAGCGCAGTCCTAATCGTGGCCTGCAGGGGGCGTTGTTGGATCACTGAAGGTGCAGGGCCTGCAGTTCTCTGTTGTAGTGGGCAGGGGGCGCTGTTGGGCTCTGGCGATCATCACACGGGGAGAGGGGTCTGGGGAGGGGCGGTCCCGGACCACGGGAGAAGCCAAGAAGGAAATGGGGAACTCTTCCCTCAGTGGGAGGAAAAAAAGGGAAGGGAAACAGTCCATTCCCACGGGACTCATCGCTGTCCCAGGTGACGGCGACTCAAAACTCCTCCCTTCTCTCCCGCGGGCAAGCAAATCTCCGATGAAACACAGCAGATCCGGGGAGCGGGACAGTCAGGCAAGTCAAAGCCAGAAGTCCGAACTGACCAGGACGAGAAGCCAAAAACCAGATCCCAGTCCCTTTCCCCAAATGCCTGCACGCAGACCCCCATCTCCCTCTGAGAGCCAACACCGCAGTCTGCCTCTCCCCCTCCAAGCAGAGTCAGTCACCCCCCACCCTCAGATGGGCCATTGGCAAGGAATGTAGCTCGGCTGGCTACATTCTTTGTAAAGCTAATGACCTCCCTTTCCCCCCCCCCCACTCCATTTTTACTTGGAGTGGAGCAGGAGAAGAAAAATTCTCCTGAATTTCTAACCTATAACAACATATAAACAAAATTTAAAAAAATAATCACAAACAAAATCTCCACAAAACTTTCTCACTGCAACCTATAACTGAACAGAAATACAATGACGGCTTCTAAAATTATTTTCCCCAAAATGATTTTACGTGCTCAGTGGTTAGGTGCATTCGTATAACATGCTTATTGCTACACAACAGACACACAACTCTGTACTTTTTCCTGTCTGGCTAATTAAGTTATAATTAGCATGTAATCTATCTGAAGTATTTCTTGTCTAGGACACCAAGTTGTCATTTTATTAGTATTATCATAAAGACACTGGGTTGTTTCCAAGGGCTGGAGGACAGTCTTTGGCCACAGAAATGCCTACTTAAGTTTAGCATACAATCAGTATGTTCATTCATCAGTGCACATGATTACTGGGGAAAAGTTCATACTTTGACTGAAAGCAGCATGTAGTGTTAGAAAATAAAGAAGGGTAAAGTAGGTTTTGTGTGATTATCCTTTTTTAAGTAGTTTTACTCCAAGTGTTGCTAGAATTCTAACAGTAGATGGTGATGTGTTTAGTGAAAAATGTATTCATTGTGGAGAAATTCTAGTTGTATTATTTAATGCCAGCAGATGTTATGCAACCTTAACAATATGTCTATTAAATTTAAGACACTCATTAAAATATAATAAGTATTTAAAATTACCATAATGTAATACAATATCATATATCATATCAACAGGGAAACATTTATCATAATGTAACATTAATAGCACTACTTCCATATATGATAAAAGATTATTTAATATAACTTTTAACAAACTGATATCTATTTAAAATATATTAAATTCATCATCATGACTGGGCTTCACGAACAAAGATTTGAGAAGGGCTCTAACCACGTTTGTTGCAAGCATGTTGGTGGTTAAAAAGACCAAAATAAGACAGACATGTCCGGTTGCAAAAGGCACAGCAGAAAGACTCCTTAGATGGCATATTCTGCAAGGCACGATTCTTTCTACTTTGTCTTTCTCCTCAAGAGTGATCCTGCGTGCGTTCTCAAAGGCATCAGCAGCGTTATAGATGGTGTGTCTCCAGACCTCCCAATTGGAGGCCAGAGTAGACCAGCTATGTTGGTCGATATGGCCAAGGTTGAGATGTTGTTTCAGGGAGTCCTTGTATCTTCTCTTCGGGGTTCCTCTCTTGTGGCAACCGGTGTCAAGTTCACCATAAAGCAGGATCTTAGGGAGGCGGTGGTCCTTCATCCTTGAGACGTACCCTACCCAGCGCAGCTGTGTTCTCAGCAACATGGCCTCAATACTTGTGACTTCGCCAGCATAGATCGAGCTATATTAAATTAAACTATTTAATAAAGAACAGAGGAAAAGGGGGAGGGGAGTCTGCTTAATCTTTGTGACATTGTTTAACATACACCTTTTCTTCCTCGTCCACTATTATTCATTTTGTACATCCACAAAATGCCAACTTGAGGGAAGTCAGTCAATTTTAAAGATGCAACCGCTTTCTGACCTTTTAATGTCAGTGCTGCACTTAGTGCAGGAATAGTCTTAAGAGTTTTAAATACTGGAAGTCCTTCAGACAAAACATATATCCTTAAAATTACATATAAAACATTTTGTTTAGTTGTGTCCAGATCTTCACATCATGTAAACAAGGATAAGTGAGAATGAATGTTTGTAACTGTCAGCTGCAATCCAAAATATAAATAATTAGATTGATAGCTATACCCTTGTGTGTGTGCATTTAGAAACAATAATATTGCATATCTTAGAGTGATTACTTGAATATTTATGTTACAAGGCAGAATTTGTAATAGAGTAATTATACATAAAGATAACTTGAAATACATGGAACTCCTTGAGCATTTTTCAAAATTAGCAACAATTACCATAAAGTCCTGCTTTATGATTTAAAATTCTATACTGATGCATATGTATACATCCATCTCATAAAATGCCATTAAAGAATTAACTAAATTATTAAAACACTTAGAAAGTAAGTAAAAGCAATTGATATTTTATCATTTCAATCTATTACAGTCTTCCTGAGCCCCATTTTAAAGATCTAAAATTGAAAATTACTCCATTCCAGGAATTTCAGCAATTAAAGCAGAACAATACATTACCCTTTTTTTTCCCCGATTTTTTTTATTTGATAACGTACATTACATTAGTGGAGACAAAACTGGAAAAGCTTCATGAAATTTAGTGCAGTACAGAAAGCCTAAAGAAAGTACCTTGGTCCCAAAAGCTTATTATTTGTCTATATATCTATCAATAGTATCTCAACATTCCACTAATAAAATATATCAAACCAGAAGAGTTGCCTAAGAATTTCTTGTTCCCAGAATGATTTTGGCATATTAAGAACATGGAACAGGTTTTTCTTGGCCTGCGTTATCTGCAGCTATTCATATCGAGCATGATAGCTTTCACACCACCCGTGCTAGGATGTGTTAAGCAAGTGAGAATGCTGTAATCTATTGACAAAAAACACTGTGTTTCTGTAAATTGCAGTAAACTGATATAGAGAGGGAAGTTAAGCAGTTATAAATGCTGCTCAACAAATGCTCTTTTCTCCCTCTATCATTTTACAATGCTAAATATGATATAACGGAGGAATATATTATACAATGTAGCAACTGAACATCATACAGTATTTTTATAATCCAGGTAAAATTTTCATTAGCACTGAACATTTTAAAGAAAGTAAAATTTTGCTTTCTACTTCATGGAAAACACCATCGAAATTGTACTCACTGTGCATGTTTAGGGCAGCACTGCCAAATATCTGTCATATTTTAATATGATAAACTCCAGTCTTACTCTGTAAAATATTTATTTCCTGTTCTATTCTGATGTAATATTAATTTCTGAACTTGAGATTTTGTATTTATTACACATGCAGAAACATGCAGAAACAAAACTTTCAAGATACCTTAAAGCAGAGGTAGTCAAAAAGATTGTGGTGATGTTTTATAAATTATATCAATTTCAGCTCACCTCTAAAGAGATATTGCTGCTGCTTCCTGTTGAGTATCTTGAACTACCAAGATCTGCAACTACAGATTTTCTTTTCATCTTCTCTGCTGCAGGTGGGAAAAAGACATTCTCTGTAATCCTGGATTTTTATCAAAAATATAACTCAATTGCGTAATTTCCCAATTTTCCCAAGAATTTTCAAGTCAAGTTCAAAACCTTGCTGAAAATAGTTCTAGTAGGTTATTAAACTTAAATATCCAACCCTGAATTTTTCGGTCGTAAATATTGTAATTAATAAATTAAAATTTATTATTAAAATAAAATAAAATAATATTAATATTAATATTTATTTAATAAATTAAATAAAATTTATTAAAATAAAAATTAATTTAAGTAAAATTAATGTTGCAGTTATTATTCTCAGACATCTGATGTCAAAACAAGGGTTTGTTTCATACTTTATTTCAGTTTAAATATTTTTTTAAATGGCAGATGTTCTATATTTAAATGATCATGTTCAGCACAGTTCTGCATATTTTAAAAACTAAAGAAAATAGAAAAAAGAGAAAGAAATTGAATTATTGAAGAAAGTAAATAGATTACCTTATTTTTTTTTAAATTTGAAGTAGATTTTTCCTTGCTTTTTGAAATGAGGATGTTAAGTCAGTTCCTAGCTAACTGTAATAAACAATGTTTCAGTTTTTGTCTTCTAGACCAGACTTTTTTAACTGACTTTTTTAGATTAATGTGGTCCCTTGTCACTGTATAATAAAAATTCTAAATAATGATTCCAGTACAACATACTTCATTAACCACTACCAAGCAATACACAAAGGTGTCAGGATAAAATAAAAGTGTGACTTATATGTTATAATCTAGGATAATTTAAATTAATTCTTTGGTCAATCTGACTTTCAGGAATTCTGAGAGCTACCTCTCTCATTGACTCCAAAGAAAGTTCTTGAGTACTTGGTATTTCGACAAAATAAGTCCATGCTTCCTACCTTGTTATTTGTTCCAGATATATGATACTCCTTGGGGATAAATTCAGCTACTTTTCCAGTTATCTTGACATCTAAAGTCAGAAATTGTTTCTGGCTGCAAACAGATGGTGTTTTTCCCTCTTATGTAATGTCCTTACCTAAAAGATGCAGAATGTTCAGCAGCTAACTCTTGCTTCAGATGTCACTTCTCTCCAAAGTCTATACTATTTCTACCCAATTTCTCCTTCTAGACAAAATTATATTCAGTGGTTATAACCTTTAAGTAAAAGAAATTGGCAGTACATTTAACTTCATTGTGGCGTGCAGTTTACCTCTCATTGTTAACATTTGAAGGAAATTAATGTCAAAAATTTGGCCCAAAAATATTCTGCTGTTTTGTCAGTATCCAGGTATGTGATTTTTCTTTCTGCCAAGTCAATAGTAATCCTCTTTAAATAAAATGTATTACGTTAATTCAAAAGAGCCAGCAAAACACTGATTTTTGCTTCCAACTCTAAGATTAGTGATTGGAGCACATACAACTTCAAGATTTGTTTGCCAGTTTTTTCAGTTTTATATAATGGGCAGAAATGTCACAAAACGTAAACTAAGTAAGGTAGGAGTAAGTACTCTAATACAAATGGGTTTGAGATAATTCTGCAGTATTTCATCAGAAAAAAAATTTGAAACAACAGATTTGGTCAGTTTGTGTAAAATTTGCTGAAATGTCTTTCCTAAGGTAATGACTGCTATATATACAGAAACACAAATATGCTTAATATTCCTAAACAATTACTTTTAAATTTCACAAAACCTAAAAGCATTAATGTGCAATTTTTATTGTTTATAAAAGATTTAATTTATCTCTGCAGTTAAAGGTTCTTCACACATCTTTACTAAGTGGTCAACATGATTGTTCCTTCACGGAGATTTATATCAGTGCAAGTTTTAAAGAACACCTCTGTCCATCTCTTTTGATTCCACTTGAAAAGCAATGTGTTATTAGCAAATATTTTCATTGTTTCAAATCTTTGTCATAAACTCAGTTATGTATCACTGGGAAGAAAAAGGTAATATTTTGGACACATAAACCCTTTCTCAAACTTCAAGTGGATTATGGACTGCCACCTTTTTCTTTAAAGCGACAAATAATTACATAGATTAGGTAAAAGGTGTTTGGAGTTTGTGTCCCAGAGGATTATACTATGTATAATGGTAATGGTAGCATTACCACATAATGGTAACAGTAGCTGAGTATTGTAAAAGTTGATTTTCAAATGCTGGAAGGTTAGGGCAAAAAAGACTTTGATTACAAGTGCATCAATTCTTAATCTGGGTTACAATAAATTTGAAATCCCAGATTAAGCTGGAAGAACTGATTATTCCTCTGAAAAACAAATCTTACTTTATTATTCAGTATTGACTTCGAGAACTTTGTCACTGTGATACTTACCAAAGCAGCATGCTAAACAGATTGAGAAGTAAGAAATTAAAACAGTTTGAAGTATGGCTTTAAAGTGTAGGTGTTTAAAGTTTTCCTGATCAATGTCTATTTGCTAAGGAACTGTATATCCAAGAAAAAAAAAGAACAGGCCTCCTTTGAAACACTTTCAATGTTTATGGAAAAAAGAACCAGCTGTAGAAAAAAAATGTGAGGATAAACTTAAACTGTAATTTTTTAATTTACTATTTTTTTAAAAATGTTTGACATTTTATAAGTGTTTGCAAACCTCACAGGCCACTTCATAGATATCTTCATAAGGAAGCTTTGAAGTTTGTGAGATTCTATACCAGCACAAAACTAGCACACTTGAAGTGAGCTTGGAGGCCTTAAGATTTATATAATCTGTGGCAACTTCCAGTTCAAAAAAAGAAATTGAACTTTCAAATTTAATTAAAATCTACAAAATGGAAAGAGTTTCATTTTTACAGCAATATTTTTGAATAATTGCACCTATATGCACCAGGAAAAAAATAAAAGGAGCTAATATAGATGCACACAGAAATATCTTTTTCTTGTCCTTTACAGAAGTGGGAATACAATTTCATAGAGATTTCCACAAGATGTATTAATGTGTGATTTGCACCATGATTTCCATGTTACCTACAAAGAAATTGTCAAGTACTATTTTCTGCAACTTAAGATCAACAATTACATTTTTAGAAAACATCTTATGTAGCATAGGTCAAAGCATAAAGTTGTCTTTGTGAGTCATAGATTATAATTACTTTATGACAACTGAATAAGCACATTTCTTTTATTTTCTAGACACAGGTACAATTGAAAAAGGACTAAGATTGTAGCATCTTAAAGGATTTTTTCCAGTATAATTTATTATACTGGAAAGGAGAAAGCTTTTTTGACTTTTAAAAAAAACCCTGAAAATATTCATATGCAATCTTTGCTTTTACAGGAATAGCTACGTCATCAAAGTATAGAGATTTTTTTTCTTTCATCTTGCTGAGTTAGGGCTAGTATTTTTGGAAGAGAAACTTTTAAAATTAGTGTTTTGTTTTATTACTGCTCTTCTAAACCAAAGTTCAAAGAACAGGTCTTTGAACAGGTCTCATGGCAACTTAGGTAGTTATGTAATTGTTGGGGTATATTAATTATGGGAATTATATGTTCATATTGTAGTTCTGGAGAATTGACTTTTTCTTTGCTGCTTCTAAACTCAGACTCACTGGAAACTTAATTAGGAAACAATGCTTTCAGAATTATGCAAAAGTCATATCACATAATAGATACCCAAGCAGAACAAACTTTAATGCAACAAATTTGCCTTTATTATGTGTGCTGGTTTTGTCTGCGGTAGAGTTAATTTTCTTCCCAGTGGCTAGTATCGAGCTTTGTTTTGGATTTGTGCTAAACACAGGGTTGGTAATATAGAGATGTTTCCCTATTGTTGAGCAGGGCTTACAGAAAGCCAAGGCCTTTCCTGCTTTTCATACTGTCACTCTGGCAAGGAATTTGGGAGGCTGGGAGGAGGGTAGGTGACCCAAAATGACCAAAGGGATATCCCAGACCATATGATCATGTTCACTATATAAAGTGGGAGAAAGAAGAAAGAGGAGGAGACGTTCGGAGAGATAGCATTTGTCTTACCAAGTAACCATTACTCATGACTGAGACTTGCTTTCCTAGAGATGGCTGAACACCTGCCTGGACATGGGAATCAGTGTGTGTGACTTCTGTTTTCCCTATTAAATTGTATTTATCTCAACCCCTGAGTTTTTTATCATTTACATTTTTGATTCTCTCCCTGATTCCACTGTTGGGGAGTGAGCATGCAGCTGCGTGCAGCTTAGTTACTGGTTGGAGTTAAACCACAACAACTTTATATTGCAGCAGACATCTGTCCTACTTATGATCTAGAACTCTGCTGGCTTTGAGAAATATCAAAACAATTGCATGCATGTAATTACAGATTCATCTCCTACCCTCACTCCTAGAAGATGATACCCACTAATCCTCAGAGCCAATGAGTTTTATTTTGTGTCTTTTCCTACAATGTTGAAAAAATTATTCTTTTTTCAGGAGACTAGAAAACCAACTTCATGAAGGAATGAAAAAAAAAGTAACAAAACTTTTTAGGATTTTCTGAAGTACTTTCAAATCCTCTGAACTTAATGACAGCTTTCTCTACTGACTGTAAGAATTCTTTTTATTCAATATATTCCTAATGGACTACCAAAGACCCTCTTGGTTGAATAATTAAAATTAAAAAAAAAAAAGAAACAATTAAGGATTGAAAGCCAAGGTTGTGTATATTCTAAGTGTGAAAAGAAACATCTTTATTAAAAGGATGATTAACCTTCGGTGTAAGTAATCAAAGTGAATTCTCTCTGCCAGCATGGCCTAGGTGAAACATTTTAACTGTGTGTTATTTTGAAACCATCTACACGTAGAAAATTAATAAGGAGAAGGAATTAATTTACTTCACTGTTTTCACTTACAGCGCCTGTTTGGCAAGAACCATTTCACAGCAGCACTCTTACATCAAAGTAGGAGTGCTCTTCTACAGAGTTACTGAGACAAGTTAGTGACCCATCATTTCACATCCTAGTTCATTTGACATTTATTTCCCCATTTAGACAAGTCCTTAGTCAAACTCAGGGTTTTATTTATTTATTTATTTAATGTGTGGACAACTGTTAGATTATTCCAGCCTGTGATAAATAGCATATGAGACAAATTGTAGCTTTTAACCTTGAGCTCCCTGAATATATGCAGTTCTTGGCAAAGAAACCACTTTTCGTTACCACTGATATTTTCCTGTGTCCTACAGAATTACAACAATGTGCCTTGTTAATGCTGTTGCTGAAAATACAAATTAAGTATCAAGCAAGACATTATTTACACATTTATTAACAAGTGATTATTTGGGTATTGACAATACACTGTAGCCACTCTCTTCATTACAGTACTGGTGTGAGTTGTGCTGTCTACTGATATTCGTGAGCAAGATTTGTTGGAGGTCAGAGGTGTGCTTTGTTTTGTTTTGATTTGTTTTTATTGTAGTTCCTCTGATACAGATGATTCTGTTACTCTGACTCCTCTAGTCTCTGTTTTTGCATGATGTAGCTCAAGTTTTTAACTAATGCACTTTAGTCTGATGCGGCCAGGGATTCTGTAGCTTTTAAACCAAGACTTGGAAACTTGATTGGTTGAGAACATTTATCTGCAATGAATTCTTTAAAAAGATATTGATACTATCTTGTAACTGCAAAATATCTTCATCCCAAACTAGTAACTAATTTAACCCTCATAACTGATCTGATCACTTCTATGTTTCATAAAACTCAGCTGCCTGAAGCCCTCTCTTTGTACAAAAATCTTGGGTTCCCAGTCTTTTTTCCTTGAAAATCTAATTAACAGCATTCTTTTAAATAAGAAGATTACTTTTTGTGAGCAATTAACCGAAATTCAGTCTGCTTTTTAAACTTTTCAATATTGCAATGAATATTTATAAACTTAATAGAACTTCACCCTGGTAGGCAATCCCTTTAATCTTATTTGAAGCAGCGTGGGGCCCAAGTCTCACTGGATTAACATCACATTTTCTTTTGCCACACACACAGACAAAAAATAATTTCCTTGAAACGAAATATTTGACCAACCACTATCCAAACCCATGACAGTTCAAAGTCCGTTTCAGTAAAACTAAAGTGTATATATCCATATTATCTGCAGCTCCATGCTGTGACTCAACAATGTTCTCTCAAGCTCATATGCACTTTCCTGTACCATTGGCACCTGCTGGCTTGCAAATATGAATCATGAAATAAAAGGTACAGTAACTTTTGTCTTAAAATGGAAACCAAATAGGGTAAAGATCTGCTACAGAAGAAAAAAAATTAAAAATAATTAAAAAAGAAAAGCAGACATCAAGGAAGCAAAGAAACAAGCTGGAATAGACCCAAAGAAATAGTTTCAGTATTGAATTTCCTGTCAAATTTTGCTTTATCTCCTCCATGTGAAAAGTTATTATTATGAAATTGCTTTTGAAGTAAAAACTCATTTACATTCTCAAAACAAATGCATATTGCAAACAATTTTCTAGAAATTTCCATATTATTGCTACATATGCAAAATGCCTGAGAGCTGTTTTTAGTGCTGGTTTTTTTTAGCTTTTCCTCTCATTAACTCTGCCATGTGATTTGTGCTTGAAGAACTATCCTGACTAATTTTACTGTCTGGTTTTGATATATTTACTAGACTAACTCCTTTTGCAACCCTTTGGCTCTCTGTTTCTCACTTGTCCAAGTCCGTTCCTCAAGATCTTCTTTTCCTATGTCCTTTTATTCTGCAGTCTTTGTTTTCTGTTTTCACTGGGGATAAGGACATCCTTGTGAAAAATGTATTCTTTTTAATGAACTCCTCTGGTTTTGCAGGTGATTTGACAGGAGCTGCCTGTCAAGAAAATAGGTGGGCTGGAGCTTGATCATCTACTGTAAAAAAGAAAAAAAGTAGAATCCAGATCTTTAGGATCATATCATAGCTAAATTTTTTGTAAGAGGAGATTTCAATGCAAAGGACTTTTCAAGGCTAACACAGTGTAAGCATAAAGTACTCATTTATCTCTGTGAGAAGGGGTTGCTTTAGGTGATGCATGTTCCCAGTGGATCTGCACATATTCTGTAGGTCTGATGCATACAGAATATGTCAGACTGTGCACCAAGTCTGACATTGTTTCAGAACTACAGGAGAATCAGTTATCTTGCAACCAGTTCAAAACTGAAAAAATCTCAAATGGATAATGAGGTGGCACAGCCCGGGTCAAAACCTTGCAAATTCAGATCATGTCAGGTAGAATACCAGACAAAAATGTAGCTGATGAAGACAGGTTAGAAAGGAATGGATACAAAACCACCCAACTTTCTATCATACCGGACTTTGTATTCCCACATGTCATTTTTTCTTGGAAATTACATCTCTTTTTGAAATCAAAAATAACAATAACAATGACAACAACAACAACAATAATAACAACAATAACTTAAAAATGTTTGACACATGTTTATTTTGCAACTATATTAAAATGTATTCTTTTTCCATCCCTATTCCTGAGTAAAAGCAATGGCTCTCACACAGACCACCTGAAAAGACTTTTGGCACAAAAGTCATTGAACTTCAGGATCTTTAAATGCAGCATTTTAGGTTTCAGAAATTGGACTTTGCTAACAAAATTAAAATGAATTCAAAAAAAGCCTGATCAGTACCACTAGCTGCAGTTATTTTCAGATGGTTCGTAGGCTATGTCTTGATACATACTGTTCCTAGTGTGTTTTCTTAACACACTAGGGTCTGGTAGAGGTGGAGTTCATTTCTCCATAGCAGCCCTCAGTGCTGTGCTTTACGTTGTTAGCTAGAAAGGTGTTGATAATACGCTGTTGTTTCGACTACTGCTGAGTACAGCATCAGTACTGTAATATTCCTTCCCCAATCAAGGGCAGGATCCTGGGAGGGGACACAAGTAGGCCAGCTGACCCAAACTGAACAAAGGGATATTCCATACCTTATGATGTCAGCTGAGATATAAAACAGGAAGTAAGGAATAAACTTTATTTTCTGCTTTGCTTTTGTATGTGCAAACTTTCACTTTTAGTGCTTTAGTAAACTGCCTTGTCTCAACTGTAGAGAATTGGTTAGAAATGCGAGGGCATATGAACATGGCTAAAGCCATGGATGAGCTGCTAAAGTATAAGACGCAGGCCTCTAACTAGGCCGTGAGAAGGTCTGAGATAGCAAGCTGTGAGAAAGCAGCAATGTCCTTGGGTATTCTAAATTGAGCTGAAAAACAGGAGCTTGGCATTACCAAAACAAAGGCACTTAACTAACCACCTGTGTAAACAATGGAAGGCAGTTAAGATGATATCACCACCTAACTGTGTACCAATAATGAACCTAATTTCTGTAATATTCATGAGCCTATTATAGAGTGTATATTAAGCTGCTGTCAATCTACAATAAACGAAGTTCCTGGATTCTTACATTAAGCGTCCTGAGCTTTCCTGAGCTTTCCGTTGCGACACTCAACCCACAGGTCATTTCCCATCTTATTCTCTCTCCCCTGTCCATCTGAGAAGGGGAGTAATAGAATAGCTTGGTGGGCACCTGGCATCCAGCCAAGGTCAACCCACCACACACACAATCAGAACTTTACCTAAAGTGTAACTGACATTAAATCCATACTACATGTCACCCAAATCTAAACTGAATTCCAGAAGAAAAAGTTGGGTATTTTATTTTTTTATCTCACAGTTTTCTCCAGGTCAAATTTCAAAAACTTGCTCTAAATGAGGGTGTAAATCTTTTCATAATTTAAGAAGTGCTTTAAAAATTTAAAAGCACCATAAGATGTGTTATTCCCACAAGCCACCATAAACTTGCTCTGCTGTTCCCTTGGTCTAGGCTAGTTCTATATGCAGCCCTACTGAAGAGGGGAGTAAGAATGATCCTTCAATCTTCATAATAATAATAGGAGTGCTCTCAAAGGCTCCCAAAGAGATGTTGAGAAAAACTTCCTTTAGGAAAGTTTAACTGCTTGCCATTTTGCAGGTAAGCCTGAGTTCTGACTGGTTATGAAGTGATAATTTCTGGATTGAGTACGAATGTATACATATGTTCTTCTTCCAAATAAAAAGTAGGAAAGAGAAAATGGCCATAATCTGCGTAAGTTACTTCTAATTAAGCTTGATCACAGTTGTTGCTTTCCTAAGAAAGCAAATAACCTGCTAAAGCAAATCTCCTGTTACATGTCGAGATAAAGGAAAGCTTTATATATGGTAATGTTCTGCTATTTTCTTTCCTTTATCCCATACCATCACATGTACTAGCTACCACTTAAAAACTACACAAACTGATAGTAACTTTCACTCCTAATTTCGAAGTTTTCTACATGCCCACACACTGTATATGTCCTATTCAAATAATTTTTGTTGTTTTAAAGGTCAAAGAGATAAATGCTATTTTTTAGTATCCTTTAATGCAATACTTCTAGTACTGAATTGTTTAAAATTGATTGCATAGACAAAGTCCCTCAAGATCTACATTTTTTCACTTTTAGTTCAAGGATGTTGTTATCTTCAGTAGTCCTTGTCCAATTCTAGTCCTAATTGTGACAAAACTATTACTTTGACTGATGTTTGATTTTGATTGCAACACAGCGTGTCATTTTATTACCAAAAATCCGCACGTTTTATTTCCCACCATTTCTCTAATGATGTTCAATAACTTATTTCATATGCCACAGTGTTTTAAAACTGCCTAGAAGGATGACTTTTCTTATTTTCAATTGTCTTTTAAAAGGAAAAAGAATTCAATATGGAATAACTCTGTTAGATGAATGCATTTCATTTTCTAGTTTTTCCCTATGAATTACAACAAACAAATGTATCATTTAAAGATGATTCTGAGCATCTTATAATTGCACCACTTAGATCCTAGAGGTATAATTCGTCATTATTTTGCTCGCAGTTGCCAAGGTATCTCAGTCAAACCCATTTTTAAATTTTATTTATTAAATTTATTTTAATTTTAATCTCTGGTCCATGAATAAGACAAAATACATAATTTCATTTTATCTTCACCATTATAAAAAATTACTGGGATTTTCTATTGATAGCTAATTATAGTTCCTATTGTATTGAGAATGTGCTTCTTAATTGATTAGTTTCTTAATAGTTCTCTAAAATTCTATTTAAATTAGAAATATTAATGTTGTTATGATGCTCTATCAGAAAACTGTCATAAAGTTTATGTTTAAAAAACTAAAATACTTTTTTTCCTCTTTATTCACTTAGCTATAAGTATATCTCTAACATCCTGAGAAAAAGTTCAGAAGGAAATAAGAGTGTATCAAGAGCACAACAGAAATTCAAAAAATCTGAATCCAATTTACACATGATCAAACAGTCATATAACAGCAAGCCACTTAACTGCTCTTTAAAACAGAAACAAAACCTCTCTTGTGTGTGAGGTCTAGGAAAAAAGGTCTGTCTCTTGTTCTGTGCACACAGAGTGTAATTTTAATTTGGGAATATTCCATAAAATACTACCTTGAAAATCTTCACAGGAAATAATAAACAAACCCAGATATTGTTATTACAGAATAACATTTTCATGTGTCTTCTGATTTCTAATTTTTAAGCATTTCTAGAATATGTTGATATTTAAATATTGATTTATATTTTTTTTCCTTTTAAGAGACAACAAATAACCTATTTATGCATCTGTGGTCCTTTTTTTTGCAGTATCCTCAAGGAAATTATACTGGAAAGCACTAGTTTAGGGTTCTTGTCAAAGGAATTCAAAGAAAGATAACTCCAGTAAATAGTTCGAGGATGTGAGTGCTATAAAGAAGATCTTCAATGTCAGAAGAAGGTTGAAACCTCAGTTACAAACCCTCTAGTTCTGTAGATCCCTCCCCTGATAAAAGGAGAATTTTAAACTCCTACAGATTATACATGAAAGATATTCATGATCGAGCAGTTCTTAATTAAATTTTCCATTACTACTACAATCAGTAATGACCAGGAAAGTACAGTATGAGCAGGAAAACGCAATGACTCTGAGGGCCCAGCTGAAGTGCCTAATATAGAATTTATGTATCATTAGCCTTTCTTCAACTATTTATATTTCCATCTGCTTTGAAATTTTTATTTTAGGATTCCATTGAATGTGCTTATGACTTTTTTTTTTTTATTTTCAGATTACCATTTCCAGTTTTCCGCAGAATGATGCATTTTTCTCTTGATATTATTTTTCCACAGGTAAGTGAAAAGGAAATTAGTTACAATTTTAGCAGAGCATTGGGGTTTTTTACATTTAAACTCAAGTGACAGCACAGTAATAATTATTTTGGTGTGGAATCATTATATATCAGTTCAAACTGATATTTCTGTAATTTACAATCTGTATTCTCTTCGCTAATGCCATTGATATGCTAGCGGATACATTTCTGCCTGAGAAGCATATTTAGGGGTGTAGGTCAGACTTCTGTTAGTCCTGGGCATAGATCCAAAAAGTAACATAAGCTTTGCCTTCCGTAGTACACTTACAACCATTTGCAGTTCTGTAGTGCAGCATTTTTTGTGGATATCACAAGTCTTCTCACCCTCGAGTAAGTGAATCACAGAATCACAAATTGGCTGAGCTTGTAAGGCTCCTCTGGAGGCTATCTGGCAAAACACCCTCCTTAAAACAGGATTAGTTGGAGCAGCTTGTCTAGGATTGTGTCCGGTTAGGTTTTGAATAACTCGAAAGACAGAGACTTCACATCTCTGTGCAATCTATTCCAGTGTTCTACTACCTTCACTGTATTTTCTGTCAGAACCTCCTGTCTTCCAATTTGTATCTATTGCTTCTCATCATGTTATGAGGTATCACCGAGAAGAGTCTGACTTCATATTCTTTACTCCTTCCATCAAATATTCTTTGCAAATTGCAAAATGATAGTCCAGATAAAGTGCTGACTGCTAGAAGTCAAGAGCACACATTAGGAAAAAGATACCTTTGTACTTGTTCTGTTTCTGTTCTTCTTTTCATAAGTGCCTCTGTCTGTTCTGGCCTCTGTCAGAGATGGAAGAACAAGGAGAAAATCTCTGTTCAATGGGAATATTTTTTATAACTCTATATGCAAGCTACTCCAGGAAATAAAAATACTGCAGTGTTACAGATAAAAGCTCTATTCATTGGAGTAAAATGGCTGGTTTCTAGTTATGCATTACAGAAGCCAAGTTTTCTCTCTTCACAGAAAGACTGAGTGTAGTCTGATATTCCTAGGGAATTAAAGTACTTGGATTAGTACTTTCATATTGAAAATCAATAAGACTTATCTATCTAAGTCATTTAAGATTCTTTACACATTTGGCCTGTCATTTTGGCATTTAATTTTGAATAGTATGATGGTTTTGTTCAGCGGATTCAATATCTTCAGCAGTAGTGAGAATGAAGATAGAAATTATTATGTTTGAGAAAAGCAATCCAAAAGTTTTTTCTGAATCTGTAAAGTCTACAGTATTAGTCCCAGACAGTCATGGATATAGGTTTTTTTCTGAGAAACATAGTTATAAGGAGGGAGGGAAAATAACACCCAAGTCTGTCAAATTTATCTTTCAGATTATATTTTACCCTGACCAGTATGACAGTATCATGAAATGGAAATAAATAACAATGTTTAAGTATGAATTAACTATAAAAAAAAATCAAAACTGTTTATGTCAAAGATCAGATGGAGAATTTAACAAATGAATATGTAGAATGATTCTTGACGCATTATAAGATGTATTTCAGCGGTATTAAGAGATTATTGATATTTTTTACATCAGTGTAATTTTTACAATCAGATTTTCTTACTCATTGAATAATATTTGTTTTTCCTAGTAAGACCTTTATAATTATTCTCTGACTTTAGCCAGCATTCTTGCAAATCTACTTGTATCTTTCAATTGAAAAGCCATATTCTGTAATTTAGGATATATTTTTAAAATAATTTCTTTTGTCCATTATTAGTTACCATTATATCATTGTTCTGTCTACTAAATGTTTCATTCAGGCATATAACAAATGCAATGTTATAGTTTTAGTGAAATACTGCGTATTTGCTTTGCTGTTAGGAGTTATTTATCCAGCTAAAACAGTTTAATGGCCTCTGGTTACATCTTTTTTGACCTCAGACTGTTTCATATTTATGTGATGCTGAGAACACACCTCTCTTTTGTAACCTGTATAATACATTTAATGTATTATGTGTCCTTCCTGCTTCAAGAGCTAAAATAATCTGGGTAGTTTGCCTTGAAGTATGTTGGTCTGCCTTCAAGTTGATAACATGCACATTTACATTGCAAGTTCCGAAGACATTTAAAGTGTTTTCTGTTATCCAGTGTCCTTGTCCTTCATGATTAAATTTTGAAAGTCACATTTGTTTCATTTTTTCTGATGAAAAGTGTTATCAGCAAAATGAAATTGGTACACAACTTAAACATCTCTTTCTTTTTTAGTACCCCTACAGGGATGTGACGGATGTCATTATGCAGATCCAAAATGTGCATTCTCTGCAATTTTTCCTGACATTTCCACAGACTGCTATTAATAGAAAAATGTACTTTATAAATCCTACTGGGTTCCCAATTGCTAGGTAAAATCTAAGCTGTTTGAATTAATAACTCCAGTACTTTTTGATTAAGAAATTTAATCCTTCTCTATCAATAAGTTATTTTCCTATGTATATTTCTTTTCTTGTATATGGTTCATTTATCACTTTATTTAGCACTTTATTTTTTCTCCTTTTCTTTTTATTTATGATTTTTATTGGATTGAAGAATACTCCTGTTATGTTAATGTATTTTTCCATTTCTGTTTTAGTTGCTGTCAGTAAAACCAACTGTTTCAATAAAATTGAATGACTATTAAAGTAATATCTTCTCTAAAGCAAAAGTTGATATCCAATTACTGTCATTTTCTTCAGCACTAATGTCAGATTTACTGAGGTTCGTGTGATCTTGCTACTTTCTAATAATAAGTGAATTCTTTTTAAAGTGACATATAGATAAACAGTTAACCGTGATGACCTTATTCATCACTAGAAGTACTTATCTCATAGAGAGTCACCTTGACTTCACTAAGACTTCATATATAATAAGCTAAGTAGGCTTAAATGCATCACAATTTGTCAGTCAGACCGGATCTGGCATTCTAGACTGGAGCTAAAACAGCAACTACTTTCTTTACCAGTCTGCAAAGTGAGCAAGCAGCTGTGTGGTATTTAGTGGCCAGCAGGGGTTAAACCGCAACAGTCTTCAGCTAGGGAAATGATATCTTAAATGGTCAGGAAAACATATTTCTTGTTATCATATTGTAACAAATTAATACCAGAGTACATCAAACACCCAGCCATATATCCAAGTGTTACACATCTTCGGGGACTTGTATGAATCATTACTCGCTTTGTCTGATTTCTCATAAATTTTTTCTTCCTCTACACTTTTTCTAGGAAATAAGTGTTTCTGACATTCTTAGAAAACCTAACTGTTCCAATTTCTCATGGTTTTCTCCCTTTTACCATCAGTTTAACACCATGTTGCTTTGTTTTGGGGTTTCTCCAAAAGATTTCTCAATGCTACTCTGTTACAGTCCGAATTTCGGATACCAACAGGAAATTTGGATACCAACAGAAAAAGAACTGCTAGAATTAAACAGGAAACCTTGGGCCACAGGGGCTGGGAAAAAACCACCATCTAAAAGACCAGACAAGATCCACTGACATTCCTTTCGTGTCAATCCTTTCAGATTGTCCTGATCTACCACAGTAGGATGTAGAAAGACTTTACATGATGCTATCAGTTATCCCACTGTTTTCTCCTTCCCTGTGTAAATCCTTATTTTGGGAAAAGCTAACCACCCTTCCCCAGTACAATCTTGCTTACTGGAAATATCAAATCCTTTTTCCACCAAATGTAAATACTGGATCTGAGAAATGTAAATCCATTTCTCCCCTTAAGTCACCCCTGTTACTGGAAATGTTAATAGATTGTGGAATCCCCTGTTTGGAATAATCCTGCCTCCTCATTAGCATGGAAGCCCCTGAGACCCTTAAACAGCACTCATGTGTTCAACAAATCATTCCAGTTTTTGCCCCCATAGCTGGGATCGTGCCAGCTTTATTACTTACACTACTCTTCCTTCTTCTGATCTTCTTCCTTAGATTTTCATTCCAACTGGTGCATGTACATTTAAAATAATGTCAGAACTTTGTATCTCTAACTCTAAAAAATTCCCAAAAATAAAACAACCAGAAGGCATAAAATATATTCTGAACTCATCTGTCCTTCTTTCCTAAATCTCTATTTTACTGTGATATGACTTTTAGGATTAGATTCCCTCCACTAAATTCCTGTTCTCTTCATCTGCTTAGAAGCAAACAGTTAATAACAACACTTTTTTCCTGATAAAATTCCTGAATTCTTCATAAAACTTGCAAGCTTTATCTAAAATTTACATGAAAAACAATTCATCCTTGTTCATGTAATTGTTAGCATTCTTGAAATATCAAGTCTTCCCTCCACCTTTCCTTTTCTACAGTAATTTTGGCGTAGATGATTATTAGGCCTTACATCAACTTCAGGTATTTTTACATTGCAGGGTTGAGCAAAGAAAGATCTTAAATGGATCAGCCCTTCTGGCATCATAGAATCATAGAATCATAGAATCAACCAGGTTGGAAGGGACCTCTGAGATCATCAAGTCCAACCCTTGATCCACTACTGCTGTGATTGCTAGACCGTGGCACCAAGTGCCACATCCAGTCTTATCTTAAAAACTTCCAGGGACAGAGAATCCATTACTTCCCTGGACAGCCCATTCCAATGTCTGATTACCCTCTCTGTAAAGAAATTATTTCTAATATCTAACCTAAACCTCCCCTGGCACAACTTGAGACCATACCCTCTTGTCTTGCTGATAGTTGCCTGGGAAAAGAGACCAACCTCCACCTGGCTACAAACTCCTTTCAGGGAGTTGGAGAGAGTGATGAGGTCTCCCCTGAGCCTCCTCTTCTCCAGGCTGAACAATCCCAGCTCCCTCAGACTCTCCTCATAGGACTTGTGCTTGAGTCCCTTCACCAGCCTCGTTGCTCTTCTCTGGACCTGCTCCAGGACCTCAATGTCCTTCCCGAACTGAGGGGCCCAGAACTGGACACAGTACTCCAGGTGTGGTCTCACCAGCGCTGAGTAAAGGGCAAGAATCACTTCCCTGGTCCTGCTGGCCACACTGTTCCTGATCCAGGCCAGGATGCCATTGGCCTTCTTGGCCACCTGGGCACACTGCTGGCTCATGTTCAGCTTCCTGTCAATCCACACTCCCAGGTCCCTCTCTGCCTGGCTACTCTCCAGCCACTCTGTCCCCAGCCTGTAGCACTGCAAGGGGTTGTTGTGGCCAAAGTGCAGGACCCGGTACTTGGCCTTGTTGAACCTCATCCCGTTGGAATCAGCCCAAATCTCCAACCTATCCAGGTCCCTCTGCAGAGCCCTCCTGCCCTCCAGCTGATCAACACTCCTGCCCCCCCAGCTTAGTATCATCTGCAAATTTGCTGATGATGAACTCAATCCCCTCATCTAAATCATTGATAAAGGTATTAAACAGAACTGGGCCCAACACTGATCCCTGGGGGACACCACTAGTGACTGGCTGCCAACTGGATGCAGTACCGTTCACCACCACTCTCTGGGCCCAGCCCTCCAGCCAGTTCCTGACCCAGCACAGGGTGCCCCTGTCATGTACTGGGAGATTACTTATCCCATGTTTATCTTATAAAAAGGAACTAGCTTTCTCTAACCAAACTAAACTCAAAACAAAACTAAAAGATATTTATAATGTTTTAAGTGCACTAGATTCTCCTCACCATTTATATGTTTCACCCTGATCAGCACCAGAGCCTTCATCTTTAACCATACCTTCAGTATGAGTACACAACTGTAAAAAAAGTAGGTTGTGTCTTCAGCAGACAAACAAATCCTCACTACAGACCCATTTAGTCTAGTTCCCAGACAAAAGGAAGAAGCAGTTTGTTTTTCTAGTTAATTTTTTTCAGAGGTGTTTCACAATGGAAACTATGGTGCACAATTAAGTAAATTACTGCCTTGTAACAAAAGGTGATTGAATTAGGATTCATGTTCTTGAAAAGACAAACAAATCCATAGTTGCACACAGAAAGACACAGACATATGCAATGTATCAGGTTCAAACTTAACCAGAATCAAAGGTTTCCCAGCTTTATTAAGTAGTATTGATTAATTTTAGTGCCATACTTAACCCCATGTACATTGGAGAAACAGCGTGAAAAAAATGCAAAATTGCTTTTAAAAAATCATCTTACTTGTGAATTATACATGGTTCTTGTGCAATGTCCCAAAAGTGTCTACATTAATCCCATAATACAAAAATGTCTAATTAGAACAAATTTGATAAGCAGCCAGTTATCTACATTAAACATATGTGTTGCCATTCTTTGTAAAAGTAAACTTATTATTTCTAAATGAAATCAGAACCATTACATCAGAAAGGCTTACTAAAATACAACTTTCTTCATTACGAAGCAAAATTGGGGATTTCTATTTCAGAAGGGAACCCACATATAATTTCAAAATAAATGACAGTAATAGAGATAATTAACACTATAAATTGTTCAAGAGTCTTGAGGAAATTAGTATGTTGCGTTTGAATGGACAAGATTACTTCTTAGGTATTGCAAATAGGTATTAAGTATATTAGCGTTTTAAACAGGCTTACAGAGAAATAGGTAGGATAAGAAGCAACACTCTGGGAAATGAATCTAAATAGATTGTGAAACTCTATGTGATTAAAGGCTGCTTCAAACTGGGCTTCTTCCCTGGATCTTTACGTGAAACATTACTTATCGTTCATTGAAAAATCTGTAAGGCAGGGCTCAGTGACATTGTTGTTAAATGGATTTTTATATAGAACTCATGTGTGACAGAAATAGTTTAACAGCCTGAAAAACGGAGGCTTTATTCACCACTTTGCATTACTCTTTGTGGCTGCTAGGTTTTAGATATCTACAAAACCTTAGTGAGTTCCATGGAATATTTCACTATTTCACTAAAACTTGTGTTATTGCAGTTTGCGACTAGTGATTCAATATTTGTCCAGACAATTTGTGGGAATATTAGCCAGCTTAAGCTTTCCAGTAAGAGAGAACAAGAATAAAAAATCCACTCAAAAGTAACCAAAGCTGAATGATTTTCAGTGTGTACTTTGGTGGAAACAATTGAATCCCAAATATCTGAAAGTATGTATCCATGAGCATGTATGCAGATCAGATTGGCATTTGGAAAAAAGACCTTAACCTCACTATTCATTCTTTTGTGCAATTTTTAAAGCAATTTTTGTGCTTCTTAAAGTTTTTTTTCTACAGTGACTGAACAGTACGTCTAGAAAAACCTAAGTGTTTAAAGATTGTGAATATCTAGGAACAGGTTACATGGGGTTTTGATATAAGTTTTTCAAAAGGTATTTTGGACTATATGAATGTACTGATTGCCTTGAATATTTACTTTCTCATAGATTTAACATGTATTTGCTCATATATTAAATGTACTTTGATTTCAGACGTCTGCCTTATTGAAAATTTAGTTCCTGTTTTATTTCCAGGAATTTATGAACAAAATCCGTTATAACACATCATATTTGCTTCTACATATTTTCATGATTGTTTACAGTACTTTGAGCAAAAATATTTGGTGAGAAACAGTCATATGTTTTCATTTCACTCATATTTTGCACACATTGTAAACATTTCCCAGTATGGTTTGCATTATCTCACTTTAAGGGTCTTGGTACAATTGTACCACTTAGTTCCTTTAGAGCACCTCCTTATTTAGTTATTTAGTTCGTTAATTTTGCATAGCAGAATATAGTAGCAGGATTTATGGCAATTGAGATTAGTTGCCCTGATTCCAATTAAGTATGTTAGAAAACAAAGCATGTACAAATTACACACAGACAAATTATGGTTATTGTTATTCCCCTAAGTTATAGATATTGGTTTGTTCTTTTCATAAGTCTAGACACACTGAAAACTAGTGTGCTCTTCTATGAATTATGGCCTGTTTCCATTCTACAGAATTACCCTATTTATTCATTCTTTAGTTTTAGTAGCAGATTTTTTTTTTTTGGCTGGACTTATTTTTTGGTAATAACCTAATCACATTGGATCTACACCTCTTATTTTCCTAAGTTTCTTAAAAGCATAGAGCAGTATCATCCTCTACTTATGTACTTACTATACAATGTTATAACTGACATAAAATTGGGTTGTTTGTTCAGAAATTAAAACCATTTTCACATGTAACTTCAACTCATTTGAAATGAACAATGAAATATTAATAGAAAGAAAAGCCTCAAAATGTTTTCCTTATAAAATGGTAAAAGTTTTATTTTGCATTTTTCATCAGAGCAGGGGTAGGGTGGGGGAAGCATTTCTGAAGCAAATTTTATGAAACAAATGAACTGACCAAATTTTTTTCTGTTAAGATACCCTTAAAACATAAAAGATTTGCCCTTATAATAAGCACAGTTTGGGCATTGGTGTTGAAATTCTCACATTTGGGTTAAACTGGAATATCACACTGCCTAAATTAACAGCAAGAATTCTCCCAAGGTTGAGTCCTCTTCTGGGACTGTCAGTGCCAGCAAAAAACTTCCCGCTCCTCTGTCTCCAGCTCCTAGTTACTGTCTTTCCCCCATAGGTTACTTCTCCCTAATGTATTCTAAAAACTGTTTCACCATAACCCATCTCAGTCTAACTGAGATGCTAATGATGATCTACTGTTTAACAGGTAATTTTGCCTAAAGGTTAGGGATCAACTGTCTGCTCCCCAAGTGCATGATTTACACTCTATACTACTAAGCTACATCTCATCTGTACTTACTGGTTGATCATCCTCAGGATCATTCACTTCTGACTATATGGATATTTTAACTCCTTTATCCTTTATCTACTGTATTCTCCAGGTTTTTCTCACTGAAATTTTCAGTAGAACTTTGCACTTCTGTGCCTGTTTTAAAAGTCTGAATTAAATTGATCCCCAGACTGATCACTGAGAAACTTTGATACCGACAGCATAGTTTTGGTTTGTTTCATTCCCCCCCCCCCCCCCCCCCCCCCCCCCCCCCCCCCCCCCCCC
>NW_020884886.1:13096736-13214573 GCF_003945725.1 Corapipo altera
CCTCCCCATTCATTCAAATTGTCTCTGTCAGAGTTGTAACTTTGCATGCCTGTATACTTCCTGGACCAGCCACACAGCTACAGTGCTTTCCCAGTCTCAGCGTAAGCTTGGCTTTTAATGAACGCTATGTCTGTTTTTCAATTGTTATTCTAATGAATAAATTAACCTGTTAATACACTAGTTGACACTTATTTACATTTCATACAGAGTTCTTATGACAGACCTTCTTTTGCAATTAAACTAAGGTCAAAGACACAACTTGTGCATAGTTGCTAACACAATAGCAATACCTAAGTCCAAACCCTCAGAGAGTCCTCTGAGGATCTAAGCTCTTGTTCCTAATTCAATCTTCAACCAACAATTGAAACTGTAGGATTAGAAAATGAATTTCAGAGCAATTACCTTTGAGAAACTGCTACAATAAAAGATTGGTGAATAGAAGTCTCAGAAGTATCAGCGAGTTTTGCTCTTTCTACAGTTTGACTGCAATGTATTAAATAATAATCTGTGCATATTGAGAGATGAACAATTGGAATGATACTCTTCTAAAAAGTCATGTATGAAATGAGAAGTCTTTAGAAACCCCATGACAGTGACAATTTTGGTGAACTAACATAAATACAATAAAGCTTCGCTGTTAATTTAAAAATTATTTCTTTCTGTTCTTTGCTGATTAAAGAAGACTAAGAAATTTGCATAACTTTAGTGACTGCTATTAAGACATCATCACTAGAAGAACCAACAGTTATTAGGAGCTACTTATTATTAGGAAGAGAAGAATCTAGCAATAGCCATAAGCCAACAATCCTGTTGTGTGGTAACTTTATAAAGAGTAGACATACAATATCTGAGAACATATTCTTACAACAGATTAATCTAGATGTGCAGCAGTTGATCTGACAGAATAATTTGTTTAGGAACATTTGTATCATTGGAAGATTATTATTTCTTAAGTGTTATCTAAGTTTTTGCTGGCCACATTATTTCTGATAAAAGCCAGGTTGCCATTGGCCTTTTTGGACACCTGGGCACACTGCTGGCTGACGTTTAGCCAGTTGTCTGACAGCACTCCCAGGACCTTTTCTGCCAGGCTGCTTTCCAGTCACTCTTCCGCAAGCCTGTAGTGCTCCATAGAGTTGTTCAGATCCAACTGCAGGCCCAGCACTTTGTCTTGTTGAAACTCACACAACTGGTGTGGCATCAATCAACCCTGTCCAGATCCCTCTGCAGAGCTTTTCTACCCTCTACCAGATCAACACTCCCTCCCAGTCTGGAGTCATCCACAAACTGACTGAGGGTGCACTCAATCCCCTTGTCCAGGTTGTCAGTGAAGATATTAAACAGGACTGGCCCCAGCACTGTGTCCTGGAAAACACCACTCATGACCGGCTGCCAGCTGGATGTAATTCCATTTCCCACCACTCCCTGGGCCCAGACATCCAGACATTTTTTAAGCCAGCTTCAAGTGCACCTGTTCAAACCATGGGAAGCCAGTTTCTCCAGGAGAAGCCTGTAGGATGCCTATAGAATAGGCATGAAATATGCTTTAATAGGACATTTGTAATCCATCTTCCTGTCCAATGCAGAACAAACACAACTATGTTTTTTTCTAAAATGTTTGCTATTCTAATAAATCAAGCCTGCAAATGAGAGGGACTCAATTGTGGATAATAACACACTAAAGAGACCAGTGGCATAGCACAAAGTAGCGAAAGTCAGTGTCATGACACCATGAAAGTTGCCCATCTTCAGTTGTACAAAACTACCTAGAGATTCTAGTAAAAAACTGATATGTGTAATGACATTATACAGGCAGTTCTCACAATCTTGAAGCCTAAACGAGTTACAAGTTGTACTTAGGTGCTGAAGAAACACTCTGTTTGTTTCTGTACACTAAAGTTGTAGTAGTAAATATTACAGAAGCTTTATATATGCAGCTTTCTGGCTGCAAACAAGCTTTATGAAAAGTTTTAACTACAGCTTTATGCTTTGATTCAGACATATGGAAATCTGGAGTGGATACAAGTGATTCAGCCTGTGCACAACCTCCTTCCTAGCTGTCCAGACATCACTTTGTCAAAGAGTTTAAGTAATGAAACCAAGAAAATGATCCAAACTTCTTTAAAAGATACTGCATATGTCTAAAACTGAAGTGGAGCAAAAATTTTTACACATATCAGCAACAACTATTGATAACCACTATTGTAGAACCTGATGATTGAGCACTGTTACTGCTTGAGCAATTGTAGAGATGTCCTGGAACATACAGGATAACTTTACCTATGAAAAGTTTAAAATTTTTGCCTGTCTGCTATATATGACTCCAGAATTAAAAGACAAATGACAAATGTTTTGACGATCCATATATTAAATTTATGTCCCCACAATTGGTTTTTGAGGACTAGTATCTTTTGTAGATTTAGCCATTAGTCTTGAAGCATACAAAACTAAATTCAACTCTGAGGTAAACAACAGCAACTCTATTGAAATAACAGGAGAGAAATGGATTTGCTAGATGTACTTGGGACACAATCGGTAATGTTCAGAGCTATATAGAGTGCAAGTGCTTACTTTTTTACTGACAACAGTTATCCCACTCAAAACCTATGTAAATAATCCAATGTTAAACTGCACTTTTCTTTATTGAAACATATCTAAGTTTTATTTAGAAAAACTGTTGAAGTAAATTTAAATTACCTGATCTGAAATTGTGATACAGTTGATAACTTTCTTTCAATTTTATTCAATCTTTTATTTTCCCCTGAATATATTCACTAAAGATAAACCATTAAATATTCACATTC
This sequence comes from Corapipo altera, assembly GCF_003945725.1. Classification (NCBI taxonomy): domain Eukaryota; kingdom Metazoa; phylum Chordata; class Aves; order Passeriformes; family Pipridae; genus Corapipo; species Corapipo altera. Next base: position 13,099,541 of record NW_020884886.1, read on the forward strand.
ATGATTGTATGAAAAGACTTTTTCACTGAAGACCGTATTTCTCCATTGAAATCAGTTATTACATGAGCTCAGACTGATATTATTGAACCTTCCCTTTCATTTCAGGAAGGTTTCATTCTGTTAATTAAACCATTAATACTCTGCTATCCAAATTTCATTTAATATATTTACATTTTAATGAAATAACATCACCTTTTTTTCTTCACCTTATATTAAAAAAAGGAAAATACTGTATGTAATTGTTTTAATTACTATGATTACATTAAGCAGTACTTTTTCATTTAACAAAAAACCCCACCAAAATACAACAAACAAACAAACAAAAAACTCCAAACAAACAAAAACCAAAACAACAACAACAAAAAAACCAAACACCAAGGTTCCAGCTAACAAATTACAGGTAATTAGTAAAGGTCAGTCTCTGGAATACTCAGAGTATGGGCAGTCTTTTTTTGTTACATAATGTGACTGCAAATTCTAAAATTTGCCATGACTGACTAAACTAACTGGTATAAATGTCCACCAACATATATAGTAAAAAAAGTAAGATCAAAAGGTTGGGAAAAGAAAAACATAGAGATAGAAGTCATATTTTGATGCTAAGAGTATCTATGATCAGAATTTTTCCTGGATCTAAAGCTATGCTTCATATACCAAGGTGTGACAATCAAGGTGTTTTCCTTTTAATAAAAGCAAAGAAGAAGACTACAAATAACTTTAAATGGAATTTTATTCAACTTTTATGTATTTGCTTTAAAAACAATGATAGCGTAAAATGACAGTTTTTGTAGATCATAACAGTCTTACTTCAGCTTCCTTATTTCCATACATCCTGTAATTTTGAGAGAATTTCAAGTTCTTAGTTCCACTACAGTGACCATATGGTTAAACCAATGAAAGAGGAGCAATCTGACCAGAGATACAGCCTGTCAAATATACAAAATACAGGATTTCAGGTTATTCATTTTAATTACTAAAGCCTGTTCACTTATATTCATATCCCATAATTTTCATATGTATAAAGTAGCATTACTGTTATTGTTTAGGAAAAGAATTATGCATGCAAATAAAAACATTTATCCACTATTCAGTAGTACTCAGTTGTTGAAATGTGCTAAACTGATATGAATTTCAATTCCACTTGATGGAATTGGAGTTCAGTAACACTTTTTTTTTCATATTTTAATATGTTTCCTATACCATTAGAATAAATTACAAATAGTTTGGTAACTAGTCACCAATACATGAGAAAATAACAAAAAAAAAATAAATTATCAAATTGAATAGACATAATTCAAAGTATTTTGCATCAATTTACACAAATAATTTGATTAACAATATTTAACAGAAAACCAGCTTGATCCAGAGTCATCTTACTCTTCAAGACAAACTGAAGAGAACATATTGACATTTCCAAGAACTTTAAAGAAATATCACTTGGCTATAGACAAATGTGTACATTGAAAATGGAGTTGTTTAAGTATTGATCTCTTCAAAATGGACCCAGATTTCCAAATAAATTTTACTTTTGCCATTATATTTTGAGAAATATAATTGAACAACTTTCACTGAGATTTCTGTTTAATTTTTTATGAGGGTAGCAATAAGCTCACATAGATATTTATGCACGTTCTCACCTTTTTTATTTGCATATGCATGAATTTAAATATTACTCAGTGGGGGAAAAGTTCTAATATTGCTGAAAGAATAAAAAAAAGTTTTACATAAACATATTGAGTAGGCAAGGGAATATGCCATAATTAATCACAGTTTTACTTTCCTATGGCAATGGTTGTCCCTGTATGCTACTTATCTTTTAAGCTCTCCAATTAACAGAAACAGTATTCAGGATATGGTGTTTTGGTCAGAGGTTAAAAATGCAAAATAATTCATTGGATCTTTGATCTGTTTCTAAGCACTTGTTCTAAGTTTATTGTGCCCTTGAGGTTGAGCCATAGTAGAGCACACCCAGCAAACAGTCTCAAATCCGTTTCATCTTTCTGGGATTATTTGGAGAGTGAAAATCAGAACAGATGTCAGAGGGTTTTATGTTTTCCCCCATGTTCCCCTAGACATTGTTTTCCCTTTGCTGACAAAACACTTAAAAATTGGAAAGTGTATTGTTTTGGAAAACAGGAATTGTCATTAACCTTTTAATTTCCCTCGATAGAATGTATAATGTATAACCACTATGACATTTATGTGGCCTTATGTTTCAGTCTTATCTCTTCACACATCTCCTTCTACAGTTTCTGTCATGTCAGACAAGACAGCCTTGGGTAGCTGTTACTCATAAAATTACTCTTAAGACAGGTTCTATTTCATGAAATTAAGTGTATCCAACAAAAATTTCTTCCCCCCCTTCTAATATCATACATTACTTCTTCCTCCTGCTAGAACCATAGACTACCAATGAATATTTGAAGGAATTAAAGAAATTAACCTGGGACATCAAGTAGAATAATAATGTTTACTTTGTAAAAAACAGGATTATTTAGTTTTGGGATCTCTTCTAGGGTTTTTATGATTTTCTATCTGTCCATTCTCTCTTTCCATTTGTATTCTTCTATCAAATTCAGTTCTGTGATGAGTACCAGATAAACTCAAAAAAAACTGGAGAAGCTCAACTCATCATTTCTGAAAATCTACTTTACAGCTCACATATTAGAAGTTTCAAGGTGCTTATTTTTATTATTTTGGAAGATACAAGTGGTTATGCTGACCTCTAGAATCTTCAACTTCATTCAAAATCGAGTTACTTACATAATTTTCTTTAAAACTCTTACAACTTTCAGCATGTTTACTGCATATCTACTGAATTTTTTGTGGAAACAAAATGTTTACATCTAAATGAATAGTGATATTGATTTTTTTAACCCTTTTCAAAACTTTAAGCCATTAGACTGTGGAAATAAAATCAATAAACAGAAAGAAGTCTGCATTAAAAATATAGACGGAAAGTGAATATTTTGTTTCTCCCTATGAACATGCTATGTCTGTCATTTTTTAACGCTTTAGGGTCTCTCATCCTCAGAGATAACCATGCTTCTTCATCCTTTGTGCACTTGCTCTTAGCCTTTCCCATACACATTTTTTTCCATTTACTATTCTTCAGTTCAAGTATCCTTTGCTTACTGACCACTTGACAGGAGACAAACCTATTCCCCTGACCTTCTCCCTCATACAAAAATACACAGGTAACATTTTTCTGCTAACAGATTGGTAACATCTCAAATATATGCTAGCCTTCAGAGACCTCCAAATGACAATGCTCTAAATGAAATCCTACATTAGCATAATAACGAAAACTCTTGAACAGTCAAGGGATTTCCAAACTCTTTATCAATTCTCAGTCCACTCAGATCTTTAATTATATGAGAAAAATGTAAAAAGAGAAAAATAAAAATCAAAGAAAAAAAATCCAGTGTTTCTTAGAACTTTAATAGTTCAATATCTAGTATCCAATAAATATTAGATCTAAATTATAAAGAGGAAAAACTGAAAGTAAAAAAAAAAAAAGGCAAACAAAAATATTCTAAAAATCTGGAGGAAGAAGAGTAACAAGTGAGTGGATATGGTCTTTATATGTTCTTTTTTATCCTAGACATTACCCTTTCCAGTTTAATGGTGTTAATTGATCCTGAGTTAAAAGTACTTGATAAGACCATGATCCTTGAGGAAAGCATAACAATAACTCACATTCAGGGCTTCTCTGCTGTCCTCAATCATATAAGATTACAATAAATATTATTAATTTGAGCAAGTTAAAATCATAACAACCTTTGCCCTGAAGAGATTAATGGTTTATAACAGCTAGGGAGAGATATATGAATAATTTTTTATGCAAAGTAACCTCAATGCAAAGCTGACCCTTATCAAATAATTCCAGGGTTTTCCAGATTTTTCTTAGCTCCTTCTTAATGTGCCTTTGTACACTGGAAAGTGGTAGCAAAGGAATTACTGCATCTTTAGGAAACAATCAGCACTGCATACATGCAGGCAGGAACTATAATATTCATGACCTGAACATGCTTCTTCATTTCTTATAGTCTCCACAATAGTCTTCCTGAATTAACACAGAAACTGAAGAAGATATAGTGAAGTATCTCTGTAAGATTTAATCTTTATTTTTCCAAGCCGGCATCTGTTTAACAAGACTCCTTGTTGTAGGTGGGGGTTTTGCTTTAATTCCAAATATAAGGTTCCAATCCAGTTTCAGAAGAGAAAGAATGTACCATAGTGTCTACTATTAACAGTAATGTATGTATATATGTGAATCTAGTTAAGTAGCTAGTATGTATGTGGTTCACTTACAGCTAACACACATTTTGGATCGGATTTTCAGAAATGTGAAGATGTATGTCAACACTCTCATTAAGCAATTATTTTGTTACTCTGTTAGGTATTTGAAGAAAAAGTAACAACGAACTTGAGTATCTTTTGTTCCTTTGGGTTTTGTTTCTACTTTTAATTCTGCAAAATTGACTGGGGAATCAGACTATACCTCTATTTTTTTTCAGATGCTATACTAGTTTTCCAGAAGGTTTGATAGAAAACTAAAATTTATTTGAAAGTCTTATACCATATGGTTAACACTCAGAAAAGCTCCTAACAAATGCACTTCTTAAACCTCTCTTCTTTATTAGTAGAATATTCTTCTTTTTCCCATAGCAGAAGGAAGTGGTTGCTTAGTCTGTTGTGAGTTTTTTGTAAACATATATGCCTGCATATGCATAAGGCAGTAGAGGGTTTTCAGAATAGAAATGCATCAATGCATTTCAGAATAAAAATGCATTGATATTTTTTGTCTAAAAGTCATACTGTGTTGTTAAAGACCATTTACACTGACTTGTATTCCGTAATTGTTTTACCACATCAGATTTTCTTTGCAAATTTTTAAAACTCAAAGCCTTTTATATCCTGCCAAAAACTGCACATTAATCACCCCACTAGTGTGTTATGAAATTCTCTCAAAATAAGACAACCTTTACTCTGAACAGTTTCTTTCTGGTGAATAACAGTTATATTTTTAGGCTTTTAACACTGCAAAGTTCTCGAAACCTTCCAAACAACTTTTTCTTTTGTACTCTGGCAAAGAGACTCTCATTCACTCCCCACATGCCTGATCCGTCAGCCTAACCTACTGCCATTCTGATCCAAATATACTCGCATTGTGAGGGCTAATCCCCTCCTCAGTAGTTCAGCCTCTCCCACAGGCAGTAACACCCTCTGTGGAGAGGTAAAAAGGCTCTGCCTCCTTGCCCACTTCCCTGGGACTCTGAGCACACTGAGTTCACATGTATGGTGTGTTGCAGACAAACTCAATGACATGCTTCCCATTGCTTTCATCCTCGCTTTTGCTCCTTTCCCCGTACACACAGATAACAGCTTTGATGAACTCTGCTGGGGAAGTGCTCCCAGATGACTGGGGAAGTGCTCCCACAGTCAGACAATAATACAGCTAAATGTAGACTTGTCTCCTTACACCCTATGGTGGCACAAGCTTGTGAAAAGAGCTGAGAATGTATACTGTGCACAAATTGGGCTTGTCTCCCCAGCTGCTGTCATCAGAGTACAACGTTTAGCCTTTTGAAGAACTCCAGAGACATTCACATACGCTTGGTGTAAGAGTTTAGCGTGTACAGCAGTCAACTGCTTTCCTGACAAATCAACATAACTCCATTTTACCAAACTAATTCATATATGTTTGAAATCTGAGTGAGTATTCCAAAATACGAGGTGGAGATTTGAGTATTTATGAGCCTATTCATGATCACAGTGACATCTTGCCATTTTTTCTCAGACAAAGTAAGTGACAGAGGTCAGCTTCAGCCAGTCAAAGCACTGCTTTTCTGTCTTGTTTTTTACTGACAGCAGTTGCTTGTCAAGACAAACAAATTCATGATCTGTAACTCTTCCTGCTGTTAACATTTCAACAGCAGTAGAACTTTTCCACTTAGGGTATTTTCCTACTGGACTTTAGTCTTGTTACCTGTCTGGGTTCAAGCTTTGCTTAGAATTGGGATTGACATTTTATTGATTTGGTATTCGAGTTTAAACAAAGCAGTCTGATTCTGAATAATGTAGCAGTTCTAGCCCACTCAAAAGTGCATTTCCTTTGTAGGCAGAGTATTTCTTTCAGTATATTCTGTGCTCACACATTCAAATATAACTTTCATATCAAAGAATTTTAAAACCTCCAGAAAGCCTAAATATGAACAGTGTGGTAATGACTGTTACAGAATGATTTTGTTTTAAATAAAATCCTTAACAATCTTAGGAAATGAAGGAGGAAACTCTTTGAGCCTCTCCCTCCTCACTCCAAAACTATCCTTGTTTCAGAAATTGATTCTCTAGTTATGCATGAAGTGGATAACTACAATAAAATACAGTAGCTGTATTTTCAAAGATGTTCCAGGAATGTGTTGTCAATAAAATTACAAAAAAACTTATGAATCTATACTCAAAATTCTCATATATCTCCTCACAACTGCAAAAGACTCCTTTGAAGCACCCTTCCAGTTCTTAAGGTATGAAGACGAAGGATGTGTTCACACAGTGTTAAGCAGGTGAGTGGAGACAGGACAGCTGTGGAGACAGGCTTCCCTACACCATAACTCTGGCCCCTTCCATGCCGTCCAACTGCAGGAAACACCACGGAGGCCCAGGTGTATTCCCAGATCAGATGTGTAAGGACATTGCCCTTTTCATCACGAGTTATCAACCCAGGAGACCTGTTTGGAGTTGCTTCAGGAGCTGGCCTGAATATTAGCTTCACTCAGCTGTCCATAGGTGTCCAGGTTCAGAAATTCTGGGGTCTGACTTAAAAGATTCCTTTCTGGAAATAACTGGCCTAGGAATCTTCAGTACACAATAAGGCAACTTACAAATATTTTATGAAGGTGAAAAGGCTACAGTCTGGATGAATCAGGCTGTGAGGCCAAGGGCAGTGAGAATGCAGAGCACTCAAGCCTTTTCCTAGTCACATGTACAGCACTGAGCAATAACAAAAATGCTCTATAGCCTTTTTAGTTTCTCTCTGACCCATAAATTTTTGTACAGTAACAATGGAAATATTGAGCATTCAGAAGTTTCCAAACAACAAAATCTAACATATTTGGTATTACTATTAAGGGAATCAAAGTGAGGAACTGTGACAAGAATGAATGGTTATATTTCACTACTAGCAAATATAGACATCAAAAAGGCAACAAAGCATTTCCTCTTCTTCATTACACATCCTTCTCCAAGTCTGGCATCAATATTTTGAATCTGAGTTCAAGAATATCTGCAATACGGATTTTTTTTTTTTAACATTAAACATATTTGTAACATTTAAAAACTTTTTTTAACATACTTGTTCATCTGTGTACTATGAATTATTATGCCAAAAGATTAATTGTGTGACACTTTAGGCTGATGGTTACTGCATTAACTATTTCCTAGGCTAAGAAGAGGAAAAATAATTATGAAAGTTCTCTAGGAGTCACCTTTCTTACAAAGCAGTTCTGGAAATTAGGAATTTGGCTCTGCAAATCGAATGTGGATTAGAGTACACAATCCAAATGCAGAATAGCTGTTGTTTCTATCACAAGTTTTGCACCTATGGCAGCAACTCCAGGAATGCTATTCCACCCATCTGAAGACACAGTTCTGTGGAAGTGAGATTAATTTCTATAGGAAATCTTCCATATCTCTACTGTTTGCACAACCGAAAGTGCTTACAAGACTGGTTCAAAATGTAAACTTGATTCCTAGATTTAGTGCACCTCTCCTAAATGTAGTTCCTACAGAACTAAATATATAGCTTAGTTGGTTAGAGAATGGTACCAATAATGCCAAGTTTGTAGGTTTGATCCCTGCATGGGCCATTCTGTTCAGAGTTGGACTTGGACTCATTTATCCATGTGGGTCCCTTCCAACCCAGAATATTCTGTGATTCTGTAACTAAGAAGAAATTAGAAGTAAATAGTGGTGCAGTCAACAGGTAAAATCCTATAATGGGAAAATTATTTAACATGAGCTTGCCAGAGATTTCATATGTTCACTGGTTTTCACAGGGAGTTAAAAGGCTTTGTTTTGTTAAACAGATAATGGCTAAAAAAATAATCTGACAACACCTCATATTTGCAGAAATAAATGCATTTGTTACAAATATAATGACTACAAATAAACCTGCAAATTTAAGTGTAAAATGAGTAAAGAACATAGACAAACCAACAAGTCTCAGGAAAACACTAGTGAACACTGGAATACCTCCCAATAAAAAGAAGGTTATTGAGCCTGACATTAGATGTAGAAGACAGACAGGTACTCAAAGATAAAGAAGGACTTAGAGAAGAACATACTCCTTAGCAATACATTGGCTTAACTGCACAGTGTGAGATTGGAAGACTAAATTACAACAAAACAAATGTGAATACAACCAAAACTTCAGTCTTTGAGGACTATCTTGTAATTGTGAGAGACACTTTTTAAAGAGCTATTTGAATAGGAACACTCAAATAAGGTTACTACTGCCTTCATAAATGAATTAAAACTGTTCTTTACTGTTCCACTGAAAAAGGAGAACATCAACTGCAATTTTTTTAAAGCTTATCCTTTGCTCTATTTAATTCTTTTTTTTTGACAATGAGATCATGCATTTTTTTATAGCTTCTTAACCAATTAAGATAGGGAAATTTATCTTAATTCCTATATATTACTTTTAATAAAGAAACTGACATAGCCTAACAGCAAGACTTAGATGTGGTTTAAAGTTTTATTTTTCCCTCTGTTTATATCCAGCATTACTAAGGGAACCTTAGACAATTAAAGTGTAAAGCAATATTGTGTTCCTTTCCGTTGATTATAGACATGAGTAAGTCTAAAAGATGTAAAACTCTCTCAGAAAAGAAAATCTTAACAATATGAATTTATACATAAAGATTAAATCAAGGCACTCATTTTTACTTGCTGCAATGTAAGTGATGAAGTTTCAGTGCTCCAGAAATCTCTGCATACTTTCATATTCAGCCACCATTTGGGAATATTTCCTGGTTAAAATGAAGACTTGTGAGATACAATTTTCAGAGGGAATATAAATGTCGATACAGGAGTGCTCTGGGAGAACAGACTGACCTCAAGTTATAGCATTCCCTACTTAAACACAGATATTTTCTTTTCTTGCTAGCTGTTCAGATGAGGTTGCCAGACCTCATCTTGTAGTTGCAATCTTGCAGTGCTTTTACAGAGCAACTTGGTTCAGATTTATTTTATTTAGAGAGAAGAACTAGTGTGAAGGTTTTCTCCCACCATTTTATGCTATGATAGAATTTACATAGTAAGACTAATAGTTAGACAGTACCAGTGGCATGAAATTCAGTGCTACAAACTCAGAAACACACACAAGAGTAGAATGGAGTCACAGAGTTCAAATATGCTTTCTTATGTCTGTTTAGTTAATACTCCAGTTATACTTGAAATTATGCAGTAATTATAGTAATAGTGCTCTCTTAAAATCTTTCTTCATCCTCCTTTCAAGACAAACATAGATTTCCTGCATCTCTTTAAGCATATTTTAAAAATTATATAATGTGTCATGTAGTCCAGTTAAGAAACATTTAGAGAATACCTATGCACAGTAGACATTAAGGAAAACAAATTAAGCTTGCATATGATACACATTTACTCCTTGAATCATGTGCTTCAGTATCAATAATGACATCAAGACACAGGTTTTTCCTTTTAATTAATTAGTTAATTAACAAATTAACAAAAAAAATTACAACTGAAAGGTAGAATTATTATTAGGTGATTATTTACATAGACTTTAAAATTTTCACGATTTCTTCCATGCTGGTAGTGAATAATTCACATTTTAGAAGTACAAGCGCTATAACAACCATCCCACAGAAAATAAGTTAGAAGTAATATGCACATAAAAAGACCGAACCTGAGTCTTCAGACACTTCACAGAAAATTTTTCCTTGAAACTGAGGTGCTTTTAAAGTTCAGAGTTTCATGAAAGGCAATCTTTGGCTAAAATCAATGTACCAGCAAGATAAAAGGTTCAATGGTATGACTGCAGTGATCAAAGCTTTTCAGAAGAATGACCTACTCTTTTAAAACCACATCCCAGGCAACAAGTCCTTGTTGGTTTGTACCAAAGGTAGAAATGATGAAACTCTGTAAATCCACAAGAAATATAGCACTTACATTTTACTACATTGGGTGCTTTAGAAATGACAATGTCTTGACAAAAAATAGGTTATTTTATATACACTATAAAAAAACCCAGGTAATAATGAGTACAGCTAGTGGTAAGAAATAGTTTAAGAAAACAGAGCTGTTGCAAAGTCCTGTGCATAAATTCCTCAGTCTTCTGCTGTTATAGAAAAAAAGTTTCAAGTAAGTAGGTTGATATGCTCAACTGTGAGAAAGAAACATGTTTTGCCCCTTTCTTGAGTAGCAAAAACGTAAAGCTGACATGCAACTGCAAGAAAAGTAGGATGGTGAAAATCCCTGTTTAAACTCACATGCTTTGAACAGTAGAAAAGAAGGCAGAAGATGACTGGTTAAGTGACACATTTTTTGTGAACATTTTGTGTTTGCCTCAGAGGTCATTAGCAACTCAGACTTCATTATCTAATATGTTCTTCTGTGAGCCACATGGGACAATGAGATAGCATCAATCCCTTTCTTTGTGGACATGTATCTGTATCCAAGAAAGCTCATCAGAATTAATATTAATTGGTCTCTTTGTTGCTAGGTTCAGTCATGAGAAGAAAAATTAAATTACACCGCTTAAAAAAAGGAAACACTGATTACTAGAACTGCCCTCCAAGCAAAAGGATCAAGCCGTATTTGCATAGAAATGTTGGAAAACTTCATAACTTTTATTTAAGACTTCTACTGTTTTAGAGAGTTACATTATTTTTACATTCAGAGATCTAATTTTCAGAGTCTAAAGTGAAACAGCCCTCTCCTCAGGGCTGTAATTGGTCACGTTGGATGCCTCCTCTACTGCAGGAGTGTTGGGAATGTCACAACTTCCTCCCATTTGGTGACTGAAGGGGCAGGCTGGCTGTGTTTTTCAGGGGCTAATAGTTCAGGGGTTAGTAAGCCAAAGGATTTTCATGACTGATGAAAAAATGTGGTGAGGAAGAAGTAAGGGACATCATCCTTACACCACAAAAGTTTGACTGCTACCAACCTGGTGAAGGCGTGGGACATACCAAAATCAAAACAAGATTAGCTAGTGGTCATGTATCTGTTGACAGACCAAACAGCTAGCTTTAGAGGAGAGACTTCAAAAATATCGTTACAGAATGGATTACACTCACATCTCCTTAGTGAACAGAAGAAAAAGCAGTCAGACTATACTAGGAAATGCTGCTCAATTATTTGGTCTAAAGAACACCTTGACTCTTCTGAAAGCTCTCAATCAGTCCAGCAGTGCCAAGAACTGCAGGTAAACCAAGTCAGAAACCAGCTCTCAGCATGTTATAGGTTAGAAATTCAGGAGAATTTTTTCTTATCCTACTCCATTCTAAGAAAAACAGAGTGAGTGGGGGGAAGGGAGCCAATTAGCTTTACAAAAGATCTGGCTGAATTCCTGGCTAATGGTCCATCAGAGAGGTTGGAGGGAGAGGGGAGGAGTTTTGGGAGGGGGTGGCTGGATCTGCTCAGAGGGGAGAGATTCAGACTGCGGAGTTCACTCTCCAGGACGGAGACGGGGATCTGCATGCAGGCATTTGGAGAGAAGGCCTGGAAGTCTTTCTTTCTGGCTCTCCGTCCTGGTGAGGCTGGACCATTGGACTCGGTCGGCTCGCACACTGCCTCGTGACTCCAGCTGGGACCTACTGGGTTTTCATCGGAGAGGTCTGTGCTTGCTGGGAGAGAAGGGAAGAGCCTTGGAACACCTTCATCTGGGAACAACAACCCCTCTCCTTGCGTGGTGATAGTCAGAGCCCAACAGCGCCCCCTGCCAACCACCACAGGGTACTGCAGATCCTACACCTCCAGCTATTTAACAGCGCCCCTGCAGGCCACGATTAGGACTGCGCTAAAGGACAGAGAAGTATGCATTCAGATTTTTTTTTTTCCTAAGACTACTGTCTAGTTTTTCTCTGTTCTGTTACTGTCTTTACCAACATACATATATCTTTTAATAAAGGGTTGTTATTTCTTCTGTTTTTTCCACAATTCCTCGATTAAAGCCCCTTAATTTTGAATTTACAATTGCTGAGAGAGAGAAGTTTGGTCTATCTCATAACTCATCCTCTTTAGCAAACATTCCAGTCTCCTTAGACTGTGACACAGCATCATGAAGCATTCTGTACTGCAGGGAAAGGCCAATTCTTTGGAAAGTCCATAGCTATTGACCTCACTGATATATTAACTGTTTGTAATGTCATTAATTCACAAATTTAAATACTAGGAATATTGTATTATGCCTAGAGAATTCAACAACTTACTCTCAACATGTCATTTTAATATTAGTTCCTGTAAAGGCTCAGGGTTTAGAGGAAAGTTCTTATTCATTTCAAGAGCACTGACCACATCAAACATTCTTAGATTTGCTTATTGCTTCTCCAGGGGCTACTGGTACGTGATGATAAGTACAAAAATATGATGAATGTGTGAATAGTTTCTCAGGCCAGCTTAAAAGCTCACAGTCAACACTTCTCAAAGATTTTAAAAGGGAAAAAAAGAACATTGATTTTAAAGTATATTGGCATTACTTATTCAAGGTGAATGAATGACAGCTTTATTATGGCAATACCATTGAGTTTTGTTGTTTTCCTTTTTATTTTTCCCTAGCAACCTGGTAATTCATAACCTTGAGACCAAACAAGGGTCATTTGCAGTTCTATCTACAAGTTTGTTATTGGAAATAGTAAAATCATATGTTGAAATGCACTCACAGAAATCTGAGATTATACTTATGCACCCCTCAATGAAAAAATACCCAACACTGATTACGGAGTTCAATACTTTGATCAAGGTTATAAAATCGCTTTCTAATCAGAAAACTTTGAAAGATCTTCTGTTCATGGAGCATTATCGGTGCAAGACAAAAGTCTTCCTTCAAATAATGGATTTCACAATACAACCTGTGCCCCTTTCAGTTTAGTAAAACATAGTAATTGCTCACAGTTAGTACTCATTCATTTTGTGCTTTTCATTTGTGTCTTGCATACTTAAAATATGTGAAGAAAGATTGAAAATTTACAGATTTAATGATGTGACCAGTGAATGAATCAATTGATTTTGTATCTCTGAACTGTCCTATGAAGGTAAAGACTTAAACAACATGTTACTTTACAGAACAAGTGGTTAGATTATTTTAGAGAATTGATCAGCAAGCAGTGCACTACTCAGTCCTCCCACTGAGGGTATTTGTTCCAGAATCTCCTATCTCCTCAAAGAACACTCTTTCAACTTCCTTTGACTTCTCCTACTAAGAATTCAGCATATGGCAAAGAATTATTCAACAAGCCAAAAGAATTGAGAATGTCTGTATATATCAGAGATTACAACATGTTCTCAACTAGAAAGTCTGGCAGTCTGGATGCTAAAAGAAAGCAAAAGGACACTCCTTCACTTTCGCAATAAAGCAGCTCTAAAGACATTTCAGGTCAAGAAAGTGGACCCACGGGATGCGGCAATCAGTAGAATAAAAGGTCTAGCCATCATTACAGGCTCTCTTGAGGTTATTGCTTCTAGAGCATGGATTTGGAAAGAATATCAACTGTCCAATGGTATTCTCTAAGTAAGAACTCACTTAGAACTCTCCTGTTTTATTAAGGAAGAAAGATGTGGAAGAAATTAAGTTTCCTTTGCCACCGTTAATCACTTCTGCCTACCTAGTTTTCAGTCAGTGCACTGTGGATTACTCCATTTTTCAGTGTACCTTAGCAGGGGAAAAAAAAAACCAACACAAAAAAACCAAACAATCTAAGAAACAAGAAGTTAACTACTAAAAAATATCTCATGAAGATAGAATATGATTAACTGATGAATAGTGAAGAAAACTTCACGAAAACCATTTTTGAAACTTAGGAAACTTATACAAAGTTGATACTGCCACAAGACTTACCTTTTTTTTTAATTAGTAACAAGGAATTGAAAATATTAGGATGTACTCTTTTAGCCCAGACAGGTATATACCTGATTGTTTTGGTTTTTTTTAAGACTTGAAAAAACATATTTAAAAGCATATTCTCTGAGGACAGACTTTTTTTGCAACCATTCATTCTTTCTCCTTGAGATGAGCTACTTTACATTTTCTTTCTTCTTTCACATCTCACCTCTGGGGAGGCCTAATTTCTTCAGCCTACAGGAATTTTCACTAATCCCCCTGAGATTATCAGAAAGTCCACCATCTGCCCTGTGAAGGTTGTGTGTGGATTTATTCTTAAGAAGCACTTATGATACATTTCTCCCACCCCAAAAATAAAGGCTGCCAATCCTATTTTGCTCAGATAAGAGTTTATTCTATTTTACTGTATTTTTACCTCAAGGTTTTGTTACATTTTTGTAGTTTCATCATATCTTAAGGAAAGTCGTGTATTGCTAACGGTTCATAATTAATAAATTTACTCCTTTGCTGAAAAATATAAAGGACTTCTATGACTTCAATTAAATTACATGGTATTTTTTCAGATCTGATAAAGTATTCAATTTATGGAGGTCACCTTTCCACAGGGTTCGTCTATGATGTTTTATGAGTCTCTAAACCCCAGTCAAAAATGCAGACTTGAACCCACTTCAGATGGTTTTGGGTTATTTTCTGTAAGTTATTAGCATTGGCTAAGCTGAAATATGAATCTTTGTGTCTCATAAGTTTTGTATGTTCATGGAATTCATTCCCAGATTTCTGTCTATGTAGTTTTATCGTGTCTTTTCATCTTTGTCTATCTCATACATATTTAGGGTTCCTAAAACAAGTTCACTGTTAGGCACTTTATTCTTGGGGAATAAATACTGGGGTTTAGATATTGTTTTCCTTCTACTTCATTAAGTTACTTCCTACTTTCATTCTTAAAATGAATAGGTTTTGTTATCAAAATTATCCATCAAAACTTTAATCTTATACTTCAAGATGGGTGAAAAAGGAAAGTTCAGTAAATACTGTTTTAAATTAAGAATTATTTTGAAAATACAGTCTTCAGTTTTAGGTCTGCAAGAAAAAAAATACTGTTCAGCAAAACCCAGTCCAATAAATATCTTTTAAACATTTCATACAGGCATTGGTGGGAAAAATAGAAACCTGCAGAAGTTTCCAGGTAATATACAATTAATTCATTCAACATGTAATGCTTTTATGCACTCAGTTTATTTGTATCCATGATTCAGCACTTCTGATATTACAAATTTGTATCAAACTGATAGTTCCTTTTTCTTTCTTGTAAACACTTTTTAAGGGCAGCATGACAGTAAAACAGTGTTAAGCATATGCAGAGTGATAAGAGTGCTCCCATCACATTACTTCAAGCTGCTATGGTTTATCACTTTGCCTCAGAAAGCTTGCAAAAAAAGCAAATCAAATCTGTTTTTAAATGCTTGTCTACCTCCTATTTGTTCCACAATTCAGGGAAAAATTCTTCTTGACATGTTATACTACTGGATTGCAGGATGGTGCAAAGACAAAACCAATATGCATGGCAGGTGACACTTTGTGGTATAGTCAGGACCTTCTACATGAAATTAAAAACAAACAGTTGTTAGGTTATTGGTCTGACCTCTCCAAATTTGGAATATGCACCACAAAAAAAGACTTAATTTTCTTAAACAATGGTATTCTTGAAAAGCCAGTGTGTCTAATGTGCATTAGATATAAAACCAGGAAAAACAGATGTTAAATCTAGCCTGACAAAAAGTAAGAATGACCCTTTCAGGGTAAAACTTTTTTTTATTTTTCATCTTTTTCCATGCAGGTAAATAGAAAACCTATCTAAGACCAAAGATTTATTTGCAGTTTGATGGACAAAAAAAATCAGATATTGTTAATTTCTATTTTGATATTAAATTAATATTTTATCCTCTTTCAACATGGGTGTAAAAGATTCTTAAATCAATTTAATAGGAACATTCAAGTACTTAGAAGAAGGTTATAAAGAAAACCGAGCAGAGTCCTCACAGTAGTGCACACTGGGATGATGAGAGATAATGGACAATGAAGAAAGACAGAACATGACTGGATACAAGGAAAACTCTGTGAACTGAAGACTGGATACAAGCAGAAACTGGGCAGTGGAAAACCAGTACGGATGGTTTTCAAGACCCAGTTGGATTAAACCCTAAGTAACATAGTCTGACCTCACAGGTGGCCCTGTTCAGGCTACAGTCCTCCTGAGAACCCTGCCTGAACTTGTCTTGACATTTCTGGAGCTTTGTTCTCACTTGGCTTAACTCTACCAGACTTTTGATTGTTTGGTTGGGTTTTTTTAATGATCACATGACTATAACTACTTCTATTTCTGCTTAACTTTTTATATTGCAATGGGAGTAATAAGTAGCCTGTGAAACTACAGGCCAGTAGGCATGGGATGATAGTAGATAGAGAGCTAAATAACACTGGAGACCCAAAGAACAGGGTGTCTCATGGGTGGTTAGTTCAAGAAATGGAGTTAGGGAAAGAAAAAAAAAAAACACAGCAATTTTAAGGGTAATAAAGAGAACAAATAATAAGTTAGCAAATATATAAAAAATGACCACAATTGGATCCAAGGATAACAAAGAAGCCAACACCCCATTCCTGCCAGCGAAGGACTTACTTCCCCTTCAGCAACATTACATGCACACATCCCAGACTGAAATTTGATCTTAGGACCCAGAAAGACAGTAACAGATGAGCATAACACCAAGACAAGGTGTACTTACCAACCAGTCTATACGTAACAGATTTAACTGGATTACTATTACTGAGGTTTTTCTATTCCACTTTTCTTTTTTAAATAATTAGATGGGGACTAGTAATATTTGCTTAATTGAATCGATTATATAAATAATAAATTCTTGGCTTTATGTATGCAAGTTCCCTTTTTGCCTACAACATGATTTTAAGCATACCTAGTTATGAGAGTCTATAAAGTTCTTAGTAGTAGTAAAACCAGAAGAAGCACACTTATTCTATATGCAAAGCAAATCCAGCACAATGATTAGTACACATTTCATCTTATTCCAGCACCTATGAATAAGAGATAAAAAGCATATCCCAGTTGAAGGAATTATGTTCCGTTCCTCCAATTCCTCTGCAGATAAATGTGATGTTATGCAGTTGACCTCCAATGTTTCTTCAATGAAATTGTGATTGATATGATGTACATATCATTTTAACCTGCTGTGAAAAGGAACCAGCATATAGCAAAACAGTCATTTATCTAGATCTTCATCACTGTACTAGTGAGACTTTACTCATTTACTAGAAATAACATGATACCCATAGATATATTTTATGAATCTTAAAAGAGATTAATCTACTTCTAACTGTATCATCAATGGAAATGAACTATGATAAATAACAAATACATTACATACTTTTTATTTTGGATTATGAATGCGATTTGAATAAAATATAACATGCACATAGTCATTTTTCAACAATGAAATGATAACAAAGAGGAATAATATACAGCTCCTAACTGCAAATATTTTTTTTTTGTTTAAGATATACTCATAACTGAAATCATAAACTAAGAAAGTTTACAGCTGCCTGAACCTACAACTTTAGTTTGCTGCACCAAAGTTTTGTTTAACATTCTTTCTGTGATAGGCAAGAAGAAACACACTTTTTCCACTAACATTTAAGATAGAATTTAATGCACAGAATTTTCTGGGAACAGTTAAAAGTTCTGTGAAAAAGAGACAATCACGAAATCCACACTAAAGATACCAATCCACACAGTCGGAGATGACAACTATAAATATCTGGCAGACTTTTGGCAAAATGGTCTCTGAAGATGTCTCACACTCATCAGGACAAGAGCAGATGTTTTTAGATTCCAACAAAACTTATACCTGATCTCAATAAAAAATTAAATCTGTACTTTATTTTCACTCCTATCTTAAGTATTAGTATTTTTTTAAACATTCACATTTCTTTTGTTTAAAAGGAAAGTAATTTGAAATGTTAGATCTCTGAGGATTTCATTCCCAGCAATGGGAAATTCATAATGAATGTTCATTAATGTTCTTTATCAGTTCATTAAAGCTCCTTGTGCACTATGTTTATGAACATCTTTGATAAACATTTGGTTTTGTTGTGCATGAACTGCTGATGAATAGTCATTAAACTGTCCCTAAGTTTATTCATTATGAGTGCTTATTAATTTCTCATGAATTATTATAAAATTCAAGCTACTCTAGCAGTCATCTATAAACAAAGAACAATCATTCACAGTATGTATTACTTATTAGAAATAAATTAAAAATATAAGCTTAATTCAAAAGATTAATGCATAGAAAATGTACTTTGTTCTGGCAGTAACTTAATCAAATCTAAAGCAATTTCAGAGAAAGCTACTGGAAATTATGTTACAATTTGGAGACGTACTTTCACTTATGAATCATCTGACAGCCAAAATGGATCCATATTGCTGCAGAGTAGCTCTTATTTCTTGTGTATGTGTATAAAGATGTCCAGATCTCTCCAGAATGTTGAACACCTCTCTTCTCTATATTCCTAATGTTAAGGGAATAATTTCTGCTGAAAGTATAGGTAGCTAACACACACTGTTCACACACATATATTAACTAAATGCTAAGTAACACGAAAACTTTTACTCAAAAAAAAAAAAATTCAAACACACCGTAACTACAGAAACCTGTATATCTTTAATTTTCCTTGTCCTGTGCACAGTTCTCATTACTCAGTCACATTTTTCCCTATGAAATTCCATAACCTCCAGTGTCAATTGGCTCTTTATTATTCTGACTGCAGGAGGGATCAGGAATTTCTGAACTACATATGTACAATTTAGATTGCATACTGGTAATAATCTAAGTGGCCTTGCTCTCTCTCTACCGTGACAGATGCATCAGTGCTTAGCATTTGGATAGTTTAGCTGTAGAAAACTTAAAGTTAGGCAAGATATGTCTACACTATAGTAAGGCATCCAATTCATTGTACTCACACATATTATAAATCTCTTCTCAATAGAATTTTATGTTATTTAAGTTTTGTCCAGGCTGTGATTAATAAATCTTGATGCTATGATTTTGGGGTTCAATTGGTTATTGCAATAGAGAACATTTTCACAAGTATCACAAACATAGACCTTCCATCCTGTTTATATTAAAGGAAAGAAAGTAAAAGTAAAGAAAATGGAGTGTAAGTAAAGTGCAAGTAAATGGAGTGCAAGTAGAAGAATGTCATATGTCACTGTATCACAGTGTCACAGCAATTTCTGCAGGTGGAGAAAGGTCATGTAGGCTAGTCATGTTAAATGCTGTAAAAGATCAAAAAGCTGCTAGCAAATGCTAAAGTGTTCACATGGGGTAGTTTCTGAAAAACTGAACAGTAACAAAAGATAAGAATTCTGGCAGAAAGAACACAATCACTATAAAAGGCTCACAGTACAAACAAATAATGTGGTTTTGTTTTAATAAGCTCAAGTTTGACAGAATTCCCTGTAACAACATTCAAACTGAGATGAGATCCTTTGGACCTCATCATCAGTATATTAGTTTCACAGTATGGTTTCTTCACTGATTCCAATCAAAACTTCTAATCTCCAGCAATACATTTGTTAAAGTACACGCTGTCTACCCTAATAAATATTCAGCCATTTAGTAATGTCATTGTTTTCTATTCCTCAATAAACTATTCAGATGTAATTTAAAACAAATGAGACAGGAAACATGGACTTATTTCTATTTTATAAAGATGGTAGTTAGCACTCCCTTTCTTCCCTGTGAGTACCTGATTTATGCACATAGAAAGGAGGTACACCATTACAGGCTCTAAGATTTCCTCTCCTGCAGCCGATCCAGGGCCACATATCTCAAATCTAATGCACAGAATGTCTGTTACTCACACAGTCATTCAAAATCACTTGCACATAAAAACATCCATTCGTGATGTTATAGATTTCCATTAATGTTAGTAAGAAGAAAATATAAATTGGAGATTATTCAACCTAATTGCTTCTCTTTATCTTCTCTTTTGTAGTCTTTTTTAAATTACCTTTTCTCCTCTTACTGGAGTCACAATTTTATTTGTTATTTTCCCCACATAGTTATTTTACCTCTTTTCACTTCTTTTCCAAAACTGAAACTAGAAAGAAACTCAATGTTTTGTTTGCGTTCACTCCTTCAAATAAAACAAGATTAAACTTTAATAAAAAAATCTGCAGTCATCAATATTCTAACAGTAAGACCATACTAGGAAATTTAGGTGGGCATATGAAAACTAGCAAGTTTATAAGCTGATAAGTTCTTTCTGTAAAGAAAGAACTTCTGAATTCTCAGTTTGTGTTCAGTTGTAAAAGCTATGAACAGGAAGAGAAAGGCAGGGATCTGACAAGCAACAGGACAGTTAGCATCCTATTTCAGTGCAAGTCATTAGGCTCTAGTACTCCTTTCTGACAGGGAGCTTGCAAGCACTTCATGAAGGGGAAAATCCCAGCTCACTTCTCCCAAATAATGTAATACAACAAAAAGACAATTAGAATGATTAAATTGAAAAGTTCAGTTTTAATATTAAGTATATTTATGTCAATACACACTTGAAAAGTTAAATATGTGCTGATTGCAAAATCTTCTTCACTACTCAGAGATCTTTATACTATTTTAGTATCTTATTCATAATGCAGAAATAAATTCACAACGTAGAAATAAAAAATATTTGAAACAAAAGTTGTGTTAGTGGGAGTTAAGATCATACACCAAAAGGCAGTATGAACCCAAGCTACTTAATTTAATAAATTAAGCATTTTGTCATTATTTAATTATCTAAGAGTATCAAAAGTGGTAACTGCACTTTCATAGATAAGGAAGTAATTCGAGAAATAAGGCTGATTGAGCAAGACTACCTCATGGATTCTTTTTCTGGGATAAGCTAATTTGATAAGTATCATTTGGAACAGCAAATCATTAAAATGTACACATGAGGAAGTGGTAGTTGTAAATTGAAGTACGTAAAAAGAATCAGAAAATATACTCGGAAAAAAAATTTTTTAACCATTGAAGAGCTGATAGAAACATTATAGTCCTTTCACATGTGAGTTCTTCTTCTGCTGTATTAGAAACTAACCTTTGATTTGTTTGCTGCTTACATGGTTAAAGACAGAAGAGTAACTTTTGCATATTTATCCAACACATGCAAAATGGTTTTTTTTCAGATGGTGAGAGTTTTTTTCCAAAGACTAGGTTTAGTGCAGTGAGGGGGGTTTGTCTGACACAGAAAGGAAGTTAGAAAGGTTCCAACACCTTCCACACTGGTTTTCAAAGGGTGGGGGAGAAATGATGGAAATTTGAGACATTAGATTTTAGAGTTTGAATTCATGCATGGTTTACCTACACTAAAAATGGTGAAAGCACAGCCTTATAAGGGCCAGGATCCAAAGGATGACAAAACATTGTTTCCATTCATCTGTATCAAAAGTATGCATTGTCTACCAGGAATTCAAATCTAAGTTATACACTTCTATGAAATGGCATTTTTAGACTCAACATGCTTAAGGTGGGGGGAGGGAGGGGAGTAAATAAATAATTACTTACAAAAATTTGCAGAGGTGTATCCTCCAGCATCTAAAAATACTCAAAAACACTTTCTTAGATAACAAGAGCTGGTGTTTGCTTAAGTGAATTAGAGATTATTCAGTTTGCCTTTTGCTTTTTGTTAAGCATTATAAGCTGAACATTCCTCAAATTCTGCTAAAATTTAAGTTATTTTCCTTTCCATACTTCATCTAATACTCCAACTTAATGACAATTGTGCCCCTTCACATGCTCTCTATAACATGGAATGCTTAAATAAGTTTTAGAAGGAAAGACTGCTAGGAGATGTAGATTGCCCAGCTGAGAAGATTTTAGGAGTAATAAAGCTTTGGAAGATCAGAGATGAACATTTTGGTGGAAAGCACTGCATATAATAACCTTGACTGCCAAGAGATACTTACTTGGGACTACAGCTGAGGCGGATAGAGGTGCCGTGTCTCTTTACCCTCCCTGACACCATTGAGAAATATCCAGAGATCCACACCTACTCATCCTTCTTGCCCTCTGCTCTGGAGTGCATAAAGCATGGTAGCACTACACAGGACCTTGCACAAATAGATAGAGAAGACCCACTCTTCACCTCAGAGTACAGTTATCTCCATTCTTAATAATAGACTTAGATAATTTTTGGACTGAAATTAGCTTTTCTTTCCCTGAATGCTTGCCTTCAAATTTCAGCAGCCTTCTCCTCATGAGTGAATGACAGTTTTGGCCTTAGCCCAGCAAATGACAGCATTCTGTAAGGGAAATATCCAGAAAATTATCTGGGTGTTAGAAATGACAATTCTTTTGGGGTTTTTTACCCCTTTCTGAGCCAAATATTATCTGAGTGGCCAAAGACAGGTAATACTGTCTAGTTCAGACACTTCTGTAATTTCCTTTAAAAAACTGTTTAATCAGCTCAGACAACAGGTCATCCAGCTGACATAAGAACACATCATAGCTGATGGATAACCTCCACTTTAAGTATGAGTGGATACACTCACTGTGAGTGAAGTCTTCCTTTTGCCCCTCATCCTCAGTGTTGCTTTGATTTATGAAAAAAATCAACTCTGAAGTCAGATCACCTTAGTTCTCGAGGACTGAATGAATTTGTATAGAAACCTATCAAATCAACAGTCTTATAAGATATTATTTTAAAATTGGTATTTCCCAAGGTTTAACGTTGTCTCAGTCTGAGGAGACTGGAATGTTTGCTAAAGAGGATGAGTTATGAGATAGACCAAACTTCTCTCTCTCAGCAATTGTAAATTCAAAATTAAGGGGCTTTAATCGAGGAATTGTGGAAAAAACAGAAGAAATAACAACCCTTTATTAAAAGATATATGTATGTTGGCAAAAACAGTAACAGAACACACAAAAAAACTAGACAGTAGTCCTAGAAAAAAAAAAAAGGTCTGAATGCATACTTCTCTGTCCTTTAGCGTAGTCCTAATCGTGGCCTGCAGGGGGTGCTGTTGGATTGCTGAAAGTGCAGGGCCTGCAGTTCTCTGTGTTGGCCTGCAGGGGGCGCTGTTGGGACACAGAGGTCACTATGCGGGGAGAGGGGTCCGGGGGGAATGGTGGTCCCAGACCGCGGGAGAAGCTGAGAAGAAAATGGGGGACCCTTCCCTCAGTGGGAGGAAAAAAAGGGAGGGAAGCATTTCACTCCCACAGGACTCACTGCTGTCCCAGGTGACGGTGTCTCAAAACTCCTCCTTTCTCTCCCACAGGCACACAAATCTCTGATGAAACACAGCAGATCCAGACTGGAGACGAGAGAGTTCCCAGGCAAGTCGAAGCCAGCAGTCCAAGCTGACCAGGATGAGAAGCCAAAAGAGCCAGATGCCCAGTCCCTCTCCCCAAATGCCTGCACACCGACCCCTGTCTCTGTCTGAGAGCAAACTCCACAGTCTGCCTCTCCCCTCTCCAAGTAGAACCAGCCACCCCCCAGCCTGTGATGGGCCATTAGCAAGGAATGTAGCTCGGCTGGCTACATCCTTTGTAAAGATAATGACCTCCCTTCCCCCCACTCACTCCGTTTTTCGTTTTTCGTTGGAGTGGAGCAGGGGAAGAAAAATTCTCCTGAATTTCTAACCTATAACAAACATCTATGACCAATAGGGTTTTTTGTACTAACTGCTCTTTATAATGAAATACTGAGCACTCCTCAAACTTTCTGCACAGTCCAACGGACAGTTTGTCAACCGTCTATACTGCAATCACTTCAGTGAACTGAACAGTTTCCATTAAATGCATAATTGTTCAGTAAAATGAAAGTCCTCTTCAGTCTGACTATCCCCATGCTTATCATGATAGCAAACATGTAACTCACACATCTCTAGGTTTAAGTAAAATTTTCACGTAACTCCTTGTTCAACTAGACACTTTTTAGACAAGCCAGGAGAGGATTCCTGGTAGAAGGCTCCTTACCTGAGGAGCAAATACTTCTGCTGACACCAAGGAGTTATGCAGATCTAGAAGCACTGGGCAGGAAAGAAAAGATCATTTCAGAACTGATTCCTTCAGAAATCTTGGATGGTTACAAAAGTCTAATATTCAGAAGTGCCTTTGAAAGTTAAGAACCCAAATTCCATTAAAAAATGAATGAATTCTAAAGCCTAGAGTTTTAGAAAATCTTCCTTTAAAAAGCAAAGAACAGAGACATCTAAGTTTTCAGAACTGGTTGCTCTTTAAGCTACTAAACTAATCTGTCTCTAATGACTGTAGTAACTGGGCACATAGTAGTCCAACTGTACACTGAAAATGTTAAGTCAAAAAAGACACTTCTTTTTTTAAGCTATAAATCATAAAGACAGGGAGAAAAAATAATTAGCACAAGGTCACCCTGTACCTGAACTCAGAACTAAAATTGTATTATTCAAGTTCCTAACTCTCATCTCAGCCAGTAACCTATCCTACTTCTAGGTTTTAAAAAAATGTATACTCCTATTTTCATCCCAACAGAGTCTTATGCATTAAAGGAGATGGGATTCATTCCTCAGCAACTGGACTCCTAGAAATTAATTGATACACCAACTAGACTCTTTGTATTAGGGGTTGTTTGGTTGGATTTTTTTCTGTGCTTTGACACTTTCAAGTATTACCTGCACATACCTTTAAGGTATATGAAAATCTGCACATACCTTTAAGTATGTGCAGTACCTCCACATACCTTTAAGGTATATGGTTACTGAGACTGCAGCTGCACGTGAAGTGGTCACCACAATCTCTGCACTCAAATACACATTTACAGTGATGTGCTGGATCAGAACTGAGAGGCAGCTGAAGCTCTTCTCACACTGCTTGCACTTGTAAGCCTTATTTGCCATGTCACCACGCCAGGTGTCAGAGAAGTTTTGAGTTGCAGTTGTGCACTGATGAGGACTCTGTCCCGGTGAAGGTTTCCTGAGACGACAATACCGTAGAAGTCTCTCACATTACAGTTTCTCTTCCTAGACAGTTCTGTCTGTTTGTCTTCAAAGGACATTTTCAAAGCGATATTTTGAGACATTTCATTCTTCTGACAACTTAGGTCATCATTGTGGAATATCTTTTCTTTTTTACTTCCTGATGATTACTTGTGTTTTACCATGTGTCCAAGCCTGTTCTGATCATGCATCTCCATTTTTCTCCAAGTCTATCATCCACTGCAAGTAAAAAAATTTTTTTTAAAAAGAGTAATTTACTCCTCTCTGCAAATAGCAGACTGAATTTTTTAGTACTTGAGAATAAGTGGACCAGTATGAAAACAGAAAATAATGTACCAAAAATTAGGGTTTCCCTCAAGGATGGTGAATCCTTCATCCTCAGCTTTCAGCTGCAGTGAAAGAAATGGTTTTGAGGAGTAGAACTTTTCTGGGTTGAAAGGAACATGAGCAGGAAGACCAGAAGGAGACCGAAGATGTTTTGGGGAATCACAAACTAACTGCTAATTGGTTAAACTAACTCTTCTGAAGTAACAATTTAAATATAGCCATACAGATCACAACCTGAACTGGATCCAGGTTGTGCAACAAAAGAGATCAAGGCTTTTGCTGAGCTTGGTACTGCAAGAGAGGTAGATATACATTGTGCTTGATGTTTTCTAAGGCATTGATACTATTTTCTGGAATAAAAGGTTTTTCTCAGTATGTTGTTTCAAAATTTGAATTCAGTTTTAGAGAATGGTGCATTTGACATCCTGGTACTAGCTCCTAGACCTAATGGGAGTAATTTTAAGTAGTTTTGAGAGTCCAAATATATGTTTCTACACCAGTACTTCCCATCTTTGTCATTCCTCCCATATGTACTCTTGAGTGTATCGATTTCAAAGTTTATTTCCAAATACTTCAAAGTATCAGTGAAAGTAACTTCACGTGTTCTTAGTCTTTTTGAGCTTCCAGCTTCCCCTTGCATAAGAAAGTGACAGTAACATTGAAAAGCATGAATGTTCACTAAAACTAGAGATATGACAAAAATTAAAATCTGTGCATTTATTTAATGCAGGAGATTTAATCTAGAGGATTTAGTTATGTATTAAATTTATAAGCAGGAAATGTCATAATGTTTTGTGCAGAGCACTTCTTAGCAGCAACTGCATTTGGTCATAGTCACAGAATGTTAAGGGGTTGGAAGGGACCATGTAGTCCCAACACCCCCTTCCATGGGCAGGGACACCTCCCACTATACAAGGTTGATCAAGGCCTTATCCAACCAGGCTTTGAACAATGCCAGGGTTGAGGCATCACAACCTCCCCGGGCAACTTGTTCCAGTATTTAACCAACCCCACAGTAAAAAATTTCGTCCTAATATCTAACATAAATTTCCCCTCTTTCAACTTGTATCCATTACTCCTTGTCCTGTCACTACAGTTCCTGACAGAGTCCCTCTCCAGCTTCCCCATAGGCCCCAAACAAGCACAAATAATCCTTTGTTTTGCACAGGAATTTCAGGGAAAAGTTTCATTTCTATTTTGTCCTTCAGTTGATGAAGTAGAATTAATCATATTATTTTTAAGTTTTCATCAAAGTGCATTTGTAGATTTGAGTTACCTTACTTGACGATTTGTGACAACCTGCATGCCTGAGCCTTAAGCCTCTCTCTTTTATTCTGCAAGGCTTCTTCCACTTTTAACATAATTCATGGTATGCTCAGGCCTCCAGTTCCCACCTGGCAGGTAAAAGAATCCCTCTTACAGGCACTAAGGCTGACCTACTTCACTCTGTGTAAGTAATGGGGATCTCATGGGTTCCTGATACTTTCACAGCTTGTCATTATCATCCCTTCGCAAAATCCCTCATTGGATTAACATTCCCTAAAGCTCTCAGCTGTCCCCATAAAAAAGTGCAGGCGAATGCAATTTGGGAAAAACTAAAATGGCAAAACATAAAAGGCTTAGTATAGGCAAATCGTTATCACCGCAAGGAGTCAAAATGGACATTTCTATTGCTTCCCTCCTGCCTTAGAGATAAAAACTTGCATCCAGCCTTTGAGTGGTCCCAGATAGAAATCTTATACTGGAACAGTAGCCTGGATGTAGCTACCTGGACCATATTCCCAGCCCCAGCTCTTCTGTCAAGATATGCAGGAACTGTAACAGGGTAAGCATGTCCTTGATCTGCTCCTTTTTATGTCTCTCTGCCTTCAGCTCCAGATGCATATGAGCCCCACAGGTACCCCTCAAACTGCTGGAAGCAGAGTTGTCTGAACCCCTGGCACTGCTTCGCTGCGCAGATCTTTCCTCTTGTAGAATTACTGCTTTACTCTGCTACCTACTGCCTGCAGTGTTCAGGTTCCTAGAGAACTCTTAGCTATTTCTAGGTAACAAGCAAGCTTTACCGGTTCAAAGTTACCCAGATAACTATAACTAAGCTTGAACTGTTGACAACTGCAGATTTTCCTAGGCTGAAACAAAAGGGGAATGCAAGGTCTGAAAAAACTGCTGACACTGAGTATCTTGACATTTTGCTATGCCTATACACAACGTCCAATTACTGCATTGACATGGATACTACTTTTCTTAAAATTAATGACAATGTCAAGTCAATCCATAAGTTTCCTGGCTTATGTCAGTCTCCTCCCACATTTCAGAGCTAACCTTGACTCTGTTCTTCATCATGTATTAAACCAACTTCCCAGCAATAGCATTCTAGTTCTAACAGTTCATGTAGCAGGTAACATTTTCTTCCTGACATCTAAATTATGCAGAAACTGCTGAGTCTTAGTATTTAATACCTGGTGAAGATCAATCAAATCTACTCTTGTATCTGAGTCAGCAGTAGTAGGAAAGTATTGACTGACTAGCAAGGGCAAAACAAAGATAGGCACATCAAGAAGTGTCACTTGAATGAGTTAAAAAAAGAAAGAATTACAATAAAAACAATTACAAACTTTGTTGCTACCTACCACTAGCTAAAAAAAAAATCACCACAGGGTTCTGAAACAACCAGTTTTCACTGAAAATTACTTATCTAGAATTTATGTCTTTCTTGGATGTAATTCAAAACCAAAGTAGGTGATAATTCTTATGAAGGACCATTTACAAGCTGTTAAAATTGTACTACACAAATTTTCATTATAAAAGCTGATAGGCATACGGTCTATGCATCTCATGCAATATTTAGTGTATTCTGAAGGGCAGTTCATTGTGGAATTCCACAAACATTTATTTTCACTATGAA
Organism: Corapipo altera; assembly: GCF_003945725.1. Taxonomy (NCBI): domain Eukaryota; kingdom Metazoa; phylum Chordata; class Aves; order Passeriformes; family Pipridae; genus Corapipo; species Corapipo altera. Next base: position 13,127,891 of record NW_020884886.1, read on the forward strand.
AATTAAAATTCAGCCCCAATATTTCAGGAAAATATTCAAAATGTAATTTAGGTATACAGGCAGGATAATAGTAAGGACAACACAGAAAGATATAGCTCTTTTTTAAGTACCTCATTAATGGTAATTAAATCACAACATGCAGTTTTACAGTATTTGAACAGCTCTGCTATGCTGTCTACATAATTCTCATACTACATAACTGTAAATTTAAATGCAATATTCAAGAATAATAAACTTATAAATACACTTTTTTTTTCTCCTCACTGCTATTCAGGACTTGTGTTTTCAAAAAGCTGAGTGTGTTTTCAGCTGCAGCAGCTGGAAACCTATTCATACGAAATTGTCAGTGCCAAGAAACAGTGGCTCTTGTCTCCACCACTGCAACATCTCTTTGGAGCTCAAAAAGGAAATGGAAAACTTTGAAATTTCCAAACTCATTTTGACTTAGAATCATGGAATATTCCAAGTTGGAAGGGACCCACAAGTATCATCACAGTTCAACTCATAGTCCTGCTCAGGACAGCCCCAAGAATCACACCATGTGTCTGAAAGCGTTGGTCCAAATGCTTCTTGAATTCTGTCAGGCCTGTGACCAGTTCCTGGGGAGCCTGTTCCATCACCCAATCACCCTCTGGGTGAAGAAACTTTTCCAACCTAAATCTTCCCTTACACAACTTCATGGCGTTCTCTTAGACCCTGTCACTGGTCACCAGAGAGATCAGAGCCTTCCTTTCTGCTTCCCCTTGCAAGGAAGCTGTAGACCATGATAAGTGTCTCCTCAGTCTGATCTGACTGCATGTTTATTCTCCTTTCCTTGTCAGTGCAACTTAATGAGCACACTGTGTCCTCAGAATAATTTCTTACAGAAAATTAAAAACTAGCAGAGGGACCTGTCCCTTCATCCCCACCTTCAGTGGCACCTGCCCAGGGCCAGGGGAGATGGAGAACAGGAAGGCTGCTGCTACCCCTGTCGCCGCTGGAGGGGATGATTCGGAACTGGTTCATGGTGCCACTGGGAGAAACCATCTCCACTCCAGGTATTGTCAGAACTGGGATTCTTCTCTCTGGGATGAGGTCTTATTCCTCAAACACATGTACTAACTAAGGGCCAAGGGCCAAAAGGTGAATGTGACAGGAAAACCAGAAGCACCAAACGTCCTTTCTAGGTTTTTGTCTGGACCTGGGAATGATACTACAAACTGCTTACCCAGGCACTCCCATCACATGACAGTGCTGCAGGGGTTCCCACCTGGAAGGAGTAATTCTGCGTCCCCGGCATAAAATGTAAGGCTGCAGCAGGCATTATTACCAAACTGTGGAGGCTAATTAACTACCTGTTCACAAAAGGTCGGAGCCCAAGGCCTCCCTAGAAATTTATCTCAGTTTCATAGCATGTTAACATGTCTCCTCTCTGGCTCCCCTTGCCCTTAGGCACTTTGGGAAGGCAGACCTGGTATTTTTAAAAAGTGGCTGGAAAATAGAATCATGTTCATAAGCCCAGCCAAGCTTCTCAGTCCCCTCTCTGTGTTCTGCTACTGCCTGGACAAATCCTTCATTCTTAGTTCACTGTGAGAGCTGACCTCAGCAAAGAGGGGAATCCAGGTGATGACGCATTCTCTTCCATTCAGGTAGAACAATAATGGGCCATCTAAACCATTAAAATGCTCTTAATTTTTTTCCCCTTAAACTTACTAGTCCAACCAGACATTCAATTCCCTCATTGCAGCTTTTTTTTTCTTTGTAATGGACAAAGATTAGGCTGTAACAAATATTTTAGGTTATGACCATGATGCCGTAAGATCCTTCTGTTTTTTTCTTATTTTCCTAATATTATAAGTGTTATAAGTAGTTAAGTAGTAGAAGTAGGTTTTAGAAGCAGCAGCCCTTATTCCCTCACCTTTTAGCACAGTAGTTTACACATTCCTCAACCCTCTTATCCCATTCCATGTTCCCCATATCAGTTCTATCCCTGAATTCCAGTAGAAATGTTTAGTCCTTTGTCAAGGTAAGGCCTATGCTGTTTAGAGAACACTCATATCTTAGCCTGAACCACAGAACACAGTCAAGGACTGGGTGACCATGTACCCTCTGTGCTCTGAAGATGATGAAGGTGATGAAGAGGTGGTCCCGAAAAGCCCCTAGACCCAATTCCCAGGGGGTGGGCTGGGGGTGGACCAGAACAAAGGCTATGGGGTGGAAACACTTGGGATTAGACAGATAGTATTATAAATTGTAACACCTGAACACGGCCGGCGCGCACGTCCTGTAATCTGCTGCCAAGGCACAAATTAAACCCTTTTCTTATCTCATCCTCAATTAACTGCTCCGGAGTTTTTTTCCTCAGCACCATTAGGCATCAACCCTCTATTCACTTTCCAAAATGGTTTCATAAGCTTACAGAAAAAAATATCAACAGAAGAGAGGGGAAAAAACACCCACAACTGTTACTGACTGTGTGTTCTCTTACTTAACTCTTCAAATAACCATAAACTTTGCAAGACCATCACTGCTGATGGTTGTTTAGAAAAAACAAAGGTCACCCTCCAGTGCCCTGTTCTCTGAGATACCGTAAGCCTCCTCATAACAGCTGTGGACAAACACAGACTGTATTGTTGCAGGAGCTTCACAGGTTCATCTCCCTTGCTCTTCGCCTCTGAGCATTTTTCCATTGTAGGGCTAGACTGGTCAGTTACAGTCTTGCATCCTTTTTTTTTGCCTTAAGTGTAACAGGCTCTATAGAGAAAGTGAAATATTTATTCTGGGTTTACTGCTTCTAAATTAACAGAAACGATTGTTTCCTGTTAATAGAGAGAGACATAGGTATCAAATACACGTACTGAATTTCATTGGACTTGTTTGACATGCTTTTAAAGAAATGCTAGAGTAAATAATTTATCATGGTAAATTTATAGAGTAATGTTTTCTACTAAGGTATAGAAACAGTGAAATTGTAATCAAAAATAATGCACAGTAAAGAAAGATAAACTCAGTTTATCAGACCTAAATTTGTGAGCCATGAAGGTAGTAGTGGGTCTTTATTTGTTAAAAACTGCAAAGCCAAAAAGTATCTCGTTATTCCCTTGAGATTCTGCCCATTTCTTTAGCTATCTGTTTTCTGTATGTAATGGCAGCAGGAGTCATTATATTCCATAAATATTCTCTATCTAATGTTGCATATCTATGCATTTTCTTTCAGTTCATAAGGACTGTTCCTCCTCTGCCCACTGTTTCTATTTCTCTTGCACTACCTAACAAAGTTTGAACCACAATTACATTCTTTCCATAAGTGACCATTTAATTCTTAACCAACAGTATTCAGAATATTTTGAAGGTTTGAGAGTCTCTAGGAATATTGACTTAATAAATATATCCATGAGGGGGTTTTGTGACAAACTTTCATTTAAAAATCATCTCTCTCTCTGAAAGAGTGTACTTCCAATTGTGCCCACATGGACAAATTGGGAAGAAAAATGTAGACTATGCCTAAAATGCAAAGAGTATAAAAATTGCATATGGATATAGCTTTGATATGGAGGGGGTTGTGGGGTTTTTTTGATTGTTGGTTGATTGATTTTGTGGGTTTTTTTGCTCTTTTTTTTTTTTTAGGCTAAGCCATTCATCACTTACTTTTATTTCTGTTAAGCACAGAGCTCTGCTAGTTTTGAGAGAAAACAGATGCAAGCTTGTTTTCTGTTTTTCACAAATAGCTTCCCTGCTGTCCTTTCCAAGTTAAAGACTAATTAGACTTACAGAGATATTTCAGGAAGATGAACATAAATTGTAGGGACCTGATCCTGGGAAACTCAGAAAAATTGCAATGTTAGTGAAACCAATGCCAATAACAGGTGATTTGTTTATTTATTTTTTTTCCCTCTGGGCCCAATTTCATCTTCCCTATAATGAGGCTCATGCTGAGACAAAAAAATAAAAGTTAGAATATAGTCTGTTAAATATTGGCAATTTCAAGGTGGGTGTCATACTTTACCTTGCAAGCATATGGACTTTTTGTTTCTTGCCAAAACAAAATTGTTCCATACATTGCAAAGAGTTCTTTTATGCTCTATGAATTAGGATTGACATATTCCATCATTACAAGATAGAAACTATCAGACTGTACTATATATCTGGCAGAAAGATTTTTCAGCCTTTCTTTTTTCATCTATTCCTAGAAGCAGCATAGTGTTTGAGGTGTTGATATTGCTATAGTCTTAAAGATTTTTCAGAAAATCAAAAATCAAACTTTGATACCAAGGTATTTCAGAGGAGAAATATTGCATAGGTTAACTACCGTATAAATTTGGTAGGGACCATTAAGTAATCTAATTTAATCTGACCTCCAGCATACCAGTACATTTCCTGTGCTTACACATTGTGTCTTTGTTGAAGTGAACCTCCTCCAAAATGCATCTTTCAGAAAGGTATCTGCCTCAAATCCTGCTGTGGGCTTTCACTAGTTTGTTACAGTGGTTAACACTGGCGTTATTTCCAGTCATGTCTTGTTTCTAGACAGTGATTTTTTTGTTATGTTTATCTACCTAAGGATGGTTTCAGAATCAGCATTTTCTCTGCAATTTCTCTGCTTTTCATCTTAAACCAAATAATCAAGATACTTTTCAACTTCTTTGGAAAAAAAGTCTAAACTCTTTCAAATGTCTTACTAAAACATGGCTTTTTGAGAATGAATTTTTCAGCTTTTCTGTACTTTCTTCCGTATTTCAACATCCTGGCAGAACTGTATGTTTTATTCACATAATTGTAAAATTCATAGTATCCATACAAAATAGGGCTGGGAAGGCACTAGGCAAATTTGTCCAGTTCATCCACTACTCCAGGGAAGGATCAGCTGTATGTATTGTTAATCCAGGTTTACCTGACTTGTTTTTAAAACTTCTACCACTGGAGACTCTATAACCTTTCTAGGCAATCTATTCTAACCCTTTCCTGTCTGTACTACCTAGAAAATAGAACTTCTAACTAAAATGGGACACAATACTTCAAATAAGACCTTCCTAATGCTGAACAGAACATAAGGATTTCTTCACAGTCTTGTTATCTGTTACAGTAACATACCGGATTTTTACAACAGCACAACCCTTCGCTCATTTGCAGCTTCAAATTTACAGTAGGTTCTGAAGCTCTCTTTTGTAAAATTAATATCCAGCCAGTAGTTTCCCTCCTTGTGTTTGTTCAGATGGCTATCTTAATATTGTTCTCAGTAACCTTGTATAAAGGGGTAAAATTACTCCATTCATATTCACTACTGCCTCTTTTGTACATTTCTAGGTCTCATCAGCTCGTTTAGGTTACAACATGGCACTAAAAGTGAGTTAGTTCTTTTGCCTTATGATTTATCAACTCTCCCCAGTGATTCAGCTTTTCAGGAATGTATGTAATCTTTCAACAAGGCATATATTATTCCTAGAGATGCTGGCCAGTATTCTATAGTGTGGAGCTGTCAAAGTTAGTCAATTGCAATGTGGTTTAAATGCTGCCTTTCTGTAGTATTTAGATGCATTATTCAGAATTATTGTGGATGTGCCTTGCTCAAACTTATCTCATACTCAGATTTCTCACATTTGTGTGCCTTATTGAGAGCTCAAAATCTTCCCTGATGATAGGTATCTACAGCCTTTCTTTAAAAGTCAAAGAGAAACACTGCATTTAGCAAGACATTTACATACAAATTTAGACTTTTTTATACAGACAGAGCAATGTAACAGGCAATGAGTTATGGCAGCATTTTTGGAACACACAAAAAAAATTGAAGTCTAATGGTACAAATAAATTGACATGGACAATGTACTCTAACTTCTTCATAAGGTAATTTATGGTGTCAGGTGTCAAGTTGACTAGTGGAAAGAATCATATCTGGTTTCTGTATAATATAGCAGTGTTCCTTGAACAGTATTAGATAGGTGAGTTGCCCCTAAAGAAAGGATTTGTCACCCTCACCCTGTGTGCAGTAAGCAGATCTTACACACAGAGCCAAAGTATTTATTTTATATTTGTGCAAAGATGGGTGCTAGGTGGTAAATCCAGAAAGCTAGCACACCTATTCTCACCATTTTACTCTATATACATTTTAACAAACAAAGAAATTATGATTCATCAGCTACAAAGTTGCCTAGTTTTCTTATTAATTAGTTTCCTACCTTCTACTGGTTCAACGATCCTCTCACTTCTCATGTTAATTAGTCTGTATGCTCAGTCTTTCTCTCGTGAGTCGCTGAGTTTCTTCAGTCAGTGGTCCAAGCATTGGTGGTCACTGTCTCCCCCTGCCGGGATTACCTGTTGGCCAGGGATCTCCGTGAGCAGCTGCACAGGGAGCGCCCTCTGGCCCGAGGCAAGAGGCCATGAACTGCTGACCCTTTGCATAACAAAGGGCAAGGGGACCTGTGCCCAGGACACTCAGAGGCACAGCAGGAGCTGATGACCCCTGACTATAGCGCACCTAAGACTGTGAGGATATAAAAGCCCAGGTAGTCCTTTGTTCAGTGTCCCATCTTTGAGGCTCTGAGGCCTGATTTGTTCTTAGATTCACTGCTAAGGTAAGACCCTGTTTCACCCTTCTCATTCTCTGTAACTCTCTGGGTGAATTACTAACTATTTCCGACTCTTGAGATATCAAGTGTGTCACACAACCCTTCCCCCCTGCAATTTAACAAAAAACTATTTTAAAATAAGATAAATTAAACTACAAGTCTATTTAAAAAATATGTTGGTAAACTAGATGAATTGCCATTTGTCACATACTTTGCATATTTACTGTACATTTTATTTACTAGACATAAATTAGAAGTATTGTTCCTGAGATGCATGTGATGCCTTAAGACATGATGGACATGGTGCATCTAAAAAATTTAGCAACCTGTCAAATGGAAATAGTGAGCATATAGCAAAAATGCACATAATAGAACATGATGTTGGACTCAGATCCTACTAATTTGCAGGAATAATAAAATACCAATCAGTAACAAAAATTAGTATTTTGAAAGGCTAACCTCAAGAGACCAAAAAATTGATGAGGACAACAACACTTGAATTAAAGACAGAGTGCATAGGCAGTACAGATTTATCTTATTCAAAAGTAAAAATAGTAGTTTTGATTTTGATTCCTGAATGGGTTGGGGGATGGGAGAGGGGGGAATGATTAGGAAGGACTTTTTTGTAACTCCCTTCCATAAAAGTGAGAAAAGAAAGTTGTAAAGATGGAAATAAAAAATTGGTTTACAGGTATATTCTGTGTTTTAAAGATTAGGTAGTGTAGAAAAATTAGAGCCCAAAAGATATTTAATTTAGACTTTACACAGAAAATTAAAATGAATAGCAAAAAAAAGGGGGTTTATCCATAAGACAAATGTGCTGTTACAGACTCACTGGTATTGTCTATTGAAAGCAAATATTTTGCTTCTATTTAGGTTAAAGACTGATAGGAAGTTAATGGCACAATACCTAATGGAAATTATAGGAGAAAATAAATTGTAACATCATATTTCAGGGTGTAAACAAAACTTTTATTGCTTACTGTGAAAAAATTTAGGGAACCTTGAACCTTTCATACTAAAGTAATTAATGTATAGAACATGAGCTGAATAGAAGATAACATTAATAAATACAAACATAAGCTTTTGCATATGCAGTATTCTATATTCACCTAAATTTTTGTTAACAACCTTAAATTATTTTAATGGAAATGCTCCACATTTCCAAATTATGATCATGATGAATTAAAAAAAATAATAACAGAAAAGTACTGTGCTCTTTATTGATAGTGAGGACTACCTTTTGATGAGAACCATTATATGTATTCATTAGCTTATCCATCATCCCCTAAAGGCAATATTGCTCACTAGTAGAATATGTGACAGCAATGTTGCACTACCTCCTTGTCTCAGAAGACCTCATGGTAAGTGCCTGCTGTGGATTCCAAAAGTCACACTGATCAGACATGTCCATAGAGTAGGGAATGATTGAGGTTTTCTAACCCTAAAGTATGCCTCAGGTGTTTCCTTATCTTCAAACAACTTGTAACTAAAAAGAGCCTTAAGGACGCTTTGTACATCCTTCCTCCTTTCTATACACCCTTCTCTGAACATCCACTTTTGGTTGTAACAGTGACAGGATACTGGACTAAACCTGTGACTTGACAGAGAACTACCTTCTGGTACTCATATATGTCATAGGTATAGTAACAATTTGTCAAGAGTTAACTCGTCAAATTTTTGTTGATTTGTGTTCCCAGTTTTATCAGGGAGACAAATTTTGTATGTCTACCTAGCCATCTTAACTTTGTGAGTCCCTTCCTTCTGGAAATTCTGTGAGCCTTTTTGGTTTTCTCTTTTTTTTTTTTTTTTTTCCCAAAAACTAAAGTTTCTTCAAAAAACAAGCTTGAGAAGAGTCACTGCTGAAACTGTCTTTTCCCTCGAGAAACTGGTAGAGATTAAACAACCTTTTGTTTGAGTAGAGTCTGTGTTAGAAAGCTTTGTTTTACTGTAAGGGGAAACTTTGTTGAACATGTAGGTTTCGACCAGGTTTTGAGTTTGAAAGAACATTTCTGGAAGTGTAGAATTCTTTTCTTTAGCTTTTAAAAAGAACAAAAAAAATGATCTTTTCATTATTTGGGTTGTAACTTTAGAAACCTTTTCTATGAAAAAGCCCCCTCAAATACTCGCACATACATATTTTACTGATAATTCTGGTGAATTTTTTTCAAGAAACTCACTGAATACTTTTATTATTTTTTAAGTACTGCTGACATGACTGTTATTCAATGTCACGCATTTTCAGTAGAGAACTGTAAGGCTGATTCTTCAGTATGTATTGTCATATCAACATTAACCATTTATGTTTCTAGTCCATGTCAAATGACAGTTTATAACCCAGGTGCAGCTGTGGCAAACACATTTATACCCATGAACAAATATTTCAAGGGAATGAATATGCACTATTACTCTGCATTCTAGTTCACAATGCTGTAACTTGTGCATGTAGTCATAACCCTAGCTCCAATATTGACACAGACACTAAAATTTATCCATCATGAGTTACCACTGGACTCAAAAAGATTACTTTCAGTGAAAAAGCTGAACGTTCCAATCCTGCAACTATTTTTCATCTTGGTTATGGTGGTGGTTTAATACCAGATAGAAAATAAACTCTGAATAAGCCACTGCATTTCTCCCTGCCCCCTCCAGCAAGAGAGAGACAAAGGCAGAGACTGTGGGTTGAGATAACAATTTACTGAAAGCAAAAAGCAAAGGAATAAGAAAAGCACAGTGATAGCAGCAGTATTAATAACAAAAGTATACAAAAAGAGAAGGTGTTTTACACACTGCATGGCTGCTGGGACAAAGACCAGATGGCGGACAATCTGCCCACATGACAAAATAGGACCGAGAAAAAATGAGACTCCACCACTCTCCCCCAACATTAAATATCTTTCAGACAAATTTTGAAAAGTCAAAAGAAATTGATTGACTAATAATAAATTGTATCAACTAGTAAAAAGTCCCTTATATGAGTACTTTAATTTTGAGAGAAGCAGATGTCGGTCTTAGATCCATAGGAATGATTTTGCATTGTCTGAGTAACCTAACAGGACAATAAGCACGACCATAATTGAAGAAAATAGTGTGGCTGAGGTAAGGACAACCAAATCCTACAGGAAAAAGATTATTTCTTGTTTGTTTTGGCAAAAGAATGGTTGAAAGGAAAAGAAAATATTTTGTATGTACACAGATTTTTAGGCCAGCACATCCAGATTTTAAAATTCGATAACATTTTTTTCAGTAAACTTCATAGTCCTTTAAGGCTGTTAAGACTGAATTTCAGAGAATTCCTCAAGAAAGAGTGAAGAACTACCTAGTAATTTCTATCAGTAGCAGATCAAGAAAGCCTGGAATTGCATCAGAGAAGTAGGGGAATACCGATGTATGTTAGCTAGAGAGAAATATTTCTTCGTTCCTTTTACTACTTAAAAAGTAAATAACTTTTGTATAAATTGCAAAAATTAAATAGGCTTAAGAGGAAATACTTTAAGTCAGTGAGGATTGAAATATGTCCCTGATTTTCTAACCCGTTTTGCTTCGCTGCCTCTAAACAACACAGTTTCTGTGAACTCCAGAATTGATATTCTAAACTATCACATGATAATGCAAGTGTTAGGTATGCAGAGATAGTAGTGGTTTGATTTAACAATCAAAGTGAGGCACCCAATAATGCAATTCTTCCCTGGTCAGTAAGAGTTCAATCACAATACAGTTAAAGACTAATTTAAAAAATACGTATATGTAGACAATTCTTCTCATGAAGTCAGTGAGAACAATCATATTACACCATGTTACATAATACTGGCTTTCCAATTCATGTTCAAATATTACATTGGATATTATGTTACTGAATATCATATTAATTGGCTTTTGATTCATGTACCGATTTGAAATTAATAAGAAAAGTATATAATAGTCTGCATGTTACATCTTCATTTCTTATGTAAATATGTATTATTATTAACAAAACCAATTGCAATGGAGGACAAGTAGTCTAATTTACATTTCTATCCAACCTTCAAGAAAATTGAATTTTTAAATCAACCATATTTATGATAGAGCAATGTAATAATGTCGTATTCAGTTCCAGTCTGACTAATGGCCTCATTAAATTAGTTGCATTCAGAATGTCCAATTTACAGCATTCATAATTTTTCATCTCATCTTGTTCAGCAGATACTAAGGAATTTTTTTCAGTTAAAAGTTATTTTTGTAAACTTTAAAAAAAAACCCAAAACAAAAAAACTTCTCTAGTTCTTATTTTAGTCTTGTCCTACTTAAAAATTATTTTCTTGTAGAACCATTAAATTAGATAGTTTTGCCTTTTCACATATGATCATCACTGATACTAACAAGTGCTCGAGTGATGCACTCGACATACAGTGATCAACATTGCAATCTTTACCATTGCCATTTGTTAATTAACATTATTTTGTGGTTGTTCCAACACAGAAAAGGAACTTTATTTATAGATCTTAAAATAAACCGCTTGAAGAGGCTTTTCATTATGATATGGATTTTAAAACCGAAGGCAGTTCTTGTCAGAAGACCACTGAAGAAACTGGCTGTTAAGAAAAGCAGTCCTCCTTACTCAAACATTGCTCAGAAAGAGAACCAAGGAGTTGTAGAGTTCCAGGATGATGAGCTTTCAGTAGCATAAGCCTCTATAGGGATTCAAAATCAAACATGGAGGTTACAGCAGTTGTCAGATTTCTCTAAGTTGATTGCAGACTAGAGCCTGTACTGGACTATACACAGTAGAAGAACTTCAGATCCTGGGATTGTGACTAACCAATCGTGTCCACAGTCCTCCGGCTTCCTTCTCTATCTATAGACCTAACAGTACCATGATACTTCTGCAGGATTGGCAGAGTCAGCACTGATTTTGTGTGTACCAATTGTCTGGTACTCTGGGTTGACATAAGAAGAAAATTTGGGAGTTGTGATCCATAAACACTATGATAAGCCTGTACAGTTAGCTCCATAAGTTTAAAATGCTAAAACTAATTTTCAGAGAACATTGTAATTAGCACCCACCTGTAACTCCCACCTGCCAGTTTGTCAGATAACTTAGACTACAGAAGTAAAAGTTGATCTTGCCTAGCAGATGCACAGTAACTGCTCCCATTGCCCATCCTTGTTGGCCCTTTCTCATCCTGCAGGTTTTCACCAGTGATCTCCACAGTGCAGATCCCAGTTCCCTGTCTGTGCCCAGTAACACACTAACTTTATGAAAATTGTTTTACACCATTACCCTCTGTCAGGAACGTTCCAGATTACAAAAATGATCCTGCGTGAAAAGAACTATCAGTATCAAAACAAAGAGACAGAGATAGTTTTTAACATAATTGTTAAATTGCAGAACTCTTGTATCAGGATGCATGTCTCAAAGCCTGTACATCAGCTTAACAAAGACAAATGTAAGTGGCGCTTTGTTACTGAAAACTGTTTCTGCTTCTGGTGGACAAAAGTGGTATTCCATCCCTCCAGAAGTGGTTCCCCTGGAGGGCAGAGGAAGAAGAATCAGCTGCAATACTATCTACAGTGTTGTAAGCACACTCGTAGGTGATCTTCCAAAGAGGACGGTAACAGAAAGAACTTCTCCATTCTTCAGCTTATACAGTACCCTGATCTGTCACTGAAGAGTCTGACAAAGGCAAATGAGAAATGAATTAGTAGTTTGTATGATCAAGTTGCAAGATCATTTATCAGCACAACTTTTTCAGATTATTTATAAACATATGAAGGTGTTACTGAATTAGTTTCATCCAAGTCACAGCTTTAAGTTTGATAGAGTTTTGTGGAGCAGGAAGGAAGGGATATAGATGGGGTTCTTTTAAAATTCAATTATAGATTCTGATGTAGTCACGTAATTTCAAGAGGCAAACTGTAAGGCAAACACAGGTGGTAAATTCAGCACTATCAGGTCAAACTTGTCTTTCCTCCAAGTTGCAACTTTTCAGTCACATGTTAAGCTTCTTTTTAGAATGAATTTGACCTGTTCTGACCAAACTTGGTTTTGTTTGGAAATTTTCAGTTAATGGAACCTGGAATAGATAAATGTTTCTGGAACTTTCATGGTCTGGAACCTGTTCTTTATTTTTGTAGAAGGACTGTACATATTAAGGCTCAGAACACGTTCTAAAAATTGGCACCCAAGTAGGTAAAGCTATTTCCCAACACAGATGTGTAATTTTTATTCATGCAGTGTTTCTTTTTGATTAAGTCTCTGTTCACCTGCTACTTGTTCTAAAAATTTGAGACGTCTATTTCTAGATAGGTAAAAGAAGGAGGTTTTACCACCTCTTTTAAGGCAGTATGGGTCCTTTAAAAAGATATTAAGTATTGTGAACCAACAGTGAACCATTGAGAGCCCTGACATACAGGATCTACACACATACACACACACACACACACACACACACACACACACACACACACACATACACACACACACACATACACACACACACACACACACACACACGCACACACACACACACATATATATATAGTTTTGTTTACTTTATTAAGATTTATCCTACAGTCCCAAGTAAAGTTTTCTCAAGTAAAACCATAGTGGTTTGAAATATAGTTTTCTCCCAGGATGAATAGAATATTTAATGTAAATGTAATTACATGACCAAAAGCATTATCACAAAGTATAAGAATACAGTGATCATCAGTGCCAGTTACCATCATTCAGCATGTATTCATTTCTATTCTAGTGAACAACTTTTCTCTCTTGAACATTTTTCTAGGGTAGTTTAATAAGGGCTGATTTCCTTATAGTTCACATTGTACTACTCATCAAGAAAGATCCTTAGTATTCAATCATGTTAATTCTTCCTCCCTCACTAATTTTTTATGTTAAGATGATATAAAGTTGATATTCTCCCTGTATGTTTATACATCTCCTTATCCTTGAAATCTTTTAACTTGTTTAATGTCTTTCCCACTGTTTGAAGATAATTAGTTTCTTTTTGAGTTCAAAAATCTAAGAATTGAAACACAAGCCTATAGAATTTACTTTTTGAGTTCAGATTCATTTCCCCTTTTATCTCTTTTTTTTTTTTTTTTTTAATGACCTTTTCAGCAATATGGTAATCTCTTCAGAAGGATATCTTGGTCTTATAATCCTTTTTATACTCCTACTACTTTTGTAACTAGAGGACTATTTCAGGTTAAAGATATTTTTTTTTGATATTATTAAAATTAGAATGAAAGATTAACTCAAAAGCATTACTATCTAAGTTTATCTTCATCAAAATACATACATTAAACCTGATCAATAAGTCTTTTGAATTGTCTATGTTTTTATATTTACCAGTTGCATAATTTATTGTCCTTAGAACTTAATTACATCCTCTACCTGTTTTCATTAACATGGAAAGTATGAGCAGTGATAATTCAGTACAGCCCAAACATTTAGGGATATGACATCACACCTTATTTTGGACGGTGAGATTATGGGTTGTAATCCCTAATTTACTATGCATCTTATATATATGCCTGTCTTCCATTCCTCCCACAGTTGGAAAATAAATTGGATATATAAAATGGACTGTGTAACAAGTACATCAGAGGTCTGCTTGAAACATGTTTTCCCTAACACAGGGGTAAAAGGAAAGCTTCTATGATCTTCTGAAAATAGGAGATTGTAATTTTTAGAACTCCTGAAGGGAACCCACAAGAAAGATGGAGAGACTATTTACAAAAGCAGGACAAAAGGAAATTATTCAAACTGAAAGAGAGTAGGGTTGGATTAGATATTAGGAAGAAATTCTTTACTGTAGTGGTGGTGATGAGTTTAGAATGGGTTGCCCAGAGAAGTTGTGGTTGCCCCATCCCTGAAAGGCCAGGTTGGATGGAGCTTTGAGCAACCTGGTACAGTGGAAGCTGCCCCTGTCCATGGCAGGGGGGTTGGAACTAGATGACTTGTAATGTCCCTTCCAACCCAGGCCATTCTGTGATTGATTCTATTCTATGAATATGTGCATACCTTGCCTCATAGTGATAAGATGAACTAACATATGTGTTGACTTACTCAGATTTTATTCTTCTGTTCTGTCTTGTGTATTTCTCTTTATTTACTCTAAAGATCACTAGAAATTTTCCTCTGAAAATAGTTCTTTTACTTGGCGAGGGTCTCCACAGAAAATAGTTCCCAAAGACGTGATCAAAGCCCTATGGATAGGAATTCTCCTCTGAGTTCATTAATCTACCACACAAATGGGAAAGATAATGGGTTGTAGTCTCTCAGCTTTGCTGAGAGGAAGCAAAATAAGCTCTCACTTTTTATTACTAGCTAGTGACACCAAGTAGTTTTACATGTACTCCACTTTAGAAGTATAATTCAGCACAGTAATTATATCTCAACATATAAATTTAATTTACAGTTAGAGTGCCTAATATACACAGAGTTTACACTGTAATGTATAGCCCTTTTTTATATTGTTACTACTCTTTTCTGTAGCATGAATTAATGTGCCACAAGTCAACAATCATTGTAATATTCAAGGGAAGAAAATGTGTCTTTCTCTTCAAGCCATTTTTTGCACATCCAACCCTGAAGATGTTTTTAATTAGTTGATGAGAATGGCAAATCATAAACTTCATGAACATTTTATTACAGTGTGTTTGAGTATTAGTTGTTGCCAATCTATCAACCCTAAAGCACATTAGTTCTGAAAAGATTTATTTTATCTATTCTATATTTATGAGTACATTATCATTTCCAAAATATTAGTAAAAATTAAAAAAAAAAATCATTTGAATATAAATGTTAGCACTTGTATTCTCCTATCTGCAGCTGGCTTTAAATGTTATCTTAGGATATAGGGCTCCATCCTCTGCCCAGTTTTCTTCAACATCTTCATTAACGACCTGAACATAGGACTCGAAGAAATACTAAGCAAGTTTGCCAATGACACCAAATTGGGAGGAGCTGTTGACTCCTTTGAGAGATGGGCAATCATGAACCCTATGAATTTTAACAAGGGCAAATGCCAGATTTTGCACCTGGGACAGGGAAATCCTGATTGTGTGTATAGACAGGAAAAGGAGATGCTGAAAAGCAGTGCCACGAAAAGGGACCTGGTGGTCCTGGTTAATGACAAGTTGAATATGAGTCATCAGTGCCCTGGCAGCCAGGAGGGCCAACCATGTTCTAGGGGGCATCAGGCAAAGCATCGCCAGCCAATCGAGGGCAGTGATTGTCCTGCTCTGCTCTGCGCTGGGGCAGCCTCACCTTGAATATTGTGTGCAGTTTTGGGCACCATAATATAAAAAAGACTTTAAGCTATTAGAAAGCATCTGAAGGAGGACAATGAAGATGTTGAAGGGCCTTGAGGTGAAGCTGTATGAGTAGTGGCTGAGGTCACTTGGTCTATTCAGCCTGGAGGAGACAGGAGAAACCTCATTGTGGTCTTCAATATCCTCACAAGGGGAAATGGAGGGACAGATACTGATCTCTTCACTCTCTTGACCACTGAGAGGACTCAAAGAAATGTCAAGAACCTGAGTCAGGGGAGGTTTAGGTTAAATAGTGGGAAAAGGTTTTTCACTCAGAGGGTGGTTGGGTACTGTAATAGGTTCCCAGTGGAAGTGGTCACATCACCAAGCCTGAGAGAGTTCAAAAAGCATTTGGACAATGCTTTAAGGTATATGGTGGGATTCTTGAGGTGTCCCGCGCAGGGCCAGGAGTTGGATTCAATGATCCCTAAGGGTCCCTTCCAACTCAGCATGTTCTATGATTCTATGAAATATTTTGTTCATTAATGATTGATTTTAAATTATAGTCGTGACTTAGCTTGCTCTTGGTCTTTTTAATTACTATACTGGTAATTCTTTGAACTCTGTATTTCACCTGAGGATTAATTAGATAACATTTTCCTCCTTATCCGGTTCAATTACCAGTGTCATAGACACTACTTTGTGTCCTGTTTGTGATGAAACAGATAACTGTTTCATCACAAGATAACTACACTAGTCTGAAAAGAGAGTCTCAGTGTTATTTATAGAAGGAATTTGTAATAGATGTAAATGCACAGCAGAACCTAAACACTGCCCAGAACAAATTAAGAAATATGTTAAGTCAGGAGAAATAGATTGCTGAAGAAATCTGAGATCTGTATATGGCAGAAACCTTTTATAAGGCATAATCCACTTCACCTTGGGTTATACCCCAAACCACAAACAGTGATTATTATAAACAGTGATATTATATCCCTCTTGACAGCACAGCAGAGGACAAGTTCAACAGAGACAATAAAGTTCTCCAATCTTGTTCAGGTCATGTCAAGAGAAAGGAGAGACTATTGGCAGTCTTCATACTCGAGGATGTTGAAAGAGAATTTTCCAGAAAAGGAGTCAGTCACCTCATTTTTTAGAGTTCCTAATTTTTTATGACATATGCTCTTGTACAGCATATGTAGAGTACCAAAGTTAGTTATTCTCTACAATGATAGGAACTCTGCTTAGATAATGAAGAAGAAGCAGTCAATTATATGCTAATAGGAGTTGCAGATACTATACTGTTCATAATAATAAGCAACCTAAATTGATGCCTCCTGGATGCACTGGTCCTTTAGTTTCACCCAGTTGCCTTTCTGGTGAACTCAATAAATACTGTGACAAAGTTGGTCTTTGTTTTTTTTTATTTTCTTGGGAAGCAATATTTCTCAGCCTATTGACTGTCATAGGCTTCTGACAGGAAATCTCTTGTCAGACGGGAGCACAATACTTTTCAGTAATAGATTAGAAAGCATGTGAACTTGTAACTTGACATGTGAAACAACATTTAACCCCTTTTTACAAAGCTAGGAGCTCTCATCCTGGGAGTGCAATAAGATTAAAGTAGTAGCAAGGGCACAGAAAGCAACACTCTAAGGCTGACTGAACAAAATTTTTAAGAAATTTTTTTAAAAGAGAAGAGGTTGTCTGCTTTACACCATCAAGGATTATAGTCCAAAATATAGAAAAGTTTAAGTGAAAAACTAAGTTATTGTAAATGGTGATTCCAAAACATGGGAGAAGCTGAAAGGATAAAGGATATGATCTACCACTCTAATGAGATGAAACCTAGAATCCATCAGTCACCCCTAATGGTCTGCTTCCCAAAGTGATCTACATGGGCTGCACAGGAGCAGTGCTGTACTTCAATTGGTTTGTGATCTGGATGGGGTCTGGGATCTTGTAGCATGGGTTTCTCTCTATCTGTTAGTCTAGATGCAACCAGAAACATCTGCTTTGTACATACAGACAAGCCTTACAGAACAGTGAGATGGCATTTGCAGAAAGCAGACTCTACAAAGCAAGCTGCACATCTAGAGAGGCAAGGAGTGAGAAGATTGCTCTAGATCTGTGAAGGCCTGAAATCTATGCCTGGCAACAATTAAATATGTCAAAAGTCTGAGCCACTATGGGGTGGCAATCTCTACCACACTATCTTAGAGAACCTTTAATTGCATTAGTGGTGGTATTTGGTAAAGAAATAGTTGGATTGTCTTACTACTAAGACTGACATTTCCATGCTCTTAAATGTGTCATAAATATTATTCTGACCAAAAATATCATGAGTTTGCTAATATTTTACTTTTTTTTCTAAAACATTCAAATAAGATGTTGCTTGTACAATTGCTCTTTTCAAAAGGGTGGTGTTTGAGCCATAGGCTTTAACAGAAAAGAAAGAATATAGAAATCAACTCACAACATAATTTTATTTGCGTTCCAGGGGATGTTGAATAACAGTCTTTAAACAGACTGATTTTTTTTTCTGCATGAACATTTAGGTGCACTTATACAAAGCTTAGCTCTAAAGTATCGTTTTATTTTTCCTTCTAGTGTTTTCAAACCATTCACACTGTGCACAGGCAGAACTCCAGAACAGATGCTTTGCCACCCCAACCTAGACTATGCTGTGTTCTTCCCAGATGGTTTCTCAGTTCAGATTTTATAATGACAAAGACTTTTTGACTTCTAATTAGATCTTTATAGTGCTTCTTCAAGCTGCAAGAAAAGTTAGCAAAACAAATATCTACTGTCCTGTTATATGAAGACCATCACTGTATTTTTCCTTCAGGCAACAGCACTTCCACAACAAGGTAATTTTCTTCAAATTTATTCAAGGAACTACTGTCTGACAAAGCAACTTTTTTATTGAATAAGTATGGTGTTTCAAAAATAACTTTCAGAGATTCATGAAAGAGCTACATTACAAATATAATCAGTCCCTGTTTCATAGCCTTGCTGTTCTAACGGCTTATACAGCTGTAATTAATGCTACATCTACCTTTGGAATACCTTCCTAAAATAATGCAATTTTTAAATGTTTGCAGTTTCATGGTATTTGCAATCTAGCTCTATGCTTCAGTCCTCTTCGTCTTTGAAGGTCACGTGCTTTTCAATTGCATCAGTACAAGAGGCTGGGAGCAGAAAGGTCTGATGACTCCTTGCTCCTCTTTACTTTAGCAGTGCAAGCAGAAACTCTGTGGAAGCTATTCTCCCTGTTGTTCTGTCACACAATGAAGATACAAAGAGTAATAAAAGGTTATCAAGGGTTCTTCCCTCTCTAATCTCATTCATATCTCACTATAAAGGCAGGTCATGGTCTCCAGTTCGGGAGAACTGACCATAATTTGTCACATCTGAAAGTATTGTTTCATCTTAAGGCCACTGAGGCTGTTCATAGGCTTCTCTATCACTACATGTCAGTCCTAGCACTGGTTTATGTTCCTGTTAGTGATTTCCCTGGCAAGTTATAGTAAAATAAATTCTTTTAAGATAATGGTTTCCTCTGAGTAATTTTAATTAATATAAAAAAATATCAAGTAACCAATATTACAAACACGATTATCTTTGCATATTGCTGTTTGGACTAAGAGATATTTCAAAGTCATTAGCATCAGTGCCCAGTAAATGGTCTTTTATGTTTGAATGAAAAATAAGTTATAACAATGAGTGCCTTTTTAAAGACAGCCGTAATCCTTCTAACTTGTGCATGGGACATTTAATGACTCTCACATATCTTTCTTTGTGTTAACATATATATTCAATTATACCAACTTATTAGTGTGTTTTTCACAAAATTTTAAAAACAGTTCTTATAATAAAAAACCATCATCAATCACAAAAGAGTGAACAGGAATGTCTCAAAGAGCACTACCTCATCTGCATAATTATAGATAGGTTACATATTAACAAGGTTCTTGAAGGCTGGGATAATGATTTTGCATACTAAACAGCGATGCCTTGTGTATTCCTTTTGGTAGCTATGTCATAAACTAAGTGTAACCTAAGGTAGGTGAATTTTCTTTAACTTAAAAGACTTACTAATGAGAAAATAAATAGAATCTTTAGTTTAACTGATTCTTTTGAATTAAGGTCATCATGCTGAGTACAGAAGATTCCCAAAGGGCCTTAGCTGCAGTACAGTGAAAAATACAAGTGAGGTATGAATTTCTCCACCACAGACTAACAACCACTTACAAATCTGTGTGGTTAAATAGCAGATTTCTTAGGGAGAAGTAGTATAGTTTATTGGACCAACTGATACAGTTGGAAAAAGGAATGATTTCTTAGCAGAAGTCTAAAATAGACCCAAACAATTCCAAACAAAGTACATTGGAACAAACACTTCCAATTGTATTTCATTACATAAACTGACAATTTTGGAAAACGGAATAGTTAGTGGGGGAGAATAGCGGCAAGAGAAGAGATGATAAAATCCTTGGCATTTTGAAAAAGAAGCAGAAATAAGCAGTTAGTCTCTCTGAGACCAAAGCATTGTATGGCTTTTTTTTCCCCAAAAAAATCTATTTCCCCATCATTTTATTAAAGATATTATCTCCCTCTGGAAATTTACCTCACTTATATCCCTAGACTATTACAAGTCCAATAGCACTGCACTTCTGATTGATGGCTCAGTACACAGAACATATCTGTCATTTGCTCTTTGGGAGATATTAAAACCCAGCAAAACTGTAGAAATATCCTCCTGAAGATGGGCACCAGATAAAACCTAATATAAATCAGACCTCAGAACCTGAAATTTTCACAAGCGTTATGATCTCCTGCTGGCATAATCCTACCCTTTTTCAGCTTCGGGGAAAATAAAACAGGCCAGATATAAAACCGGAAGTTTTTACCAAGAAAACAGGGTTTGTTTGTTTTGAACTCCCTTCTGCTGGTATGGGAGCTGATTTACCCTTCCAGGTGAGTGTTCCAGTCACTAGGTCATTCTGTAAAATATACTACTACTATTGTAGGCTTTATATCTCTACCTTGAGGATAAGTTTGCCACCTGTGGTCATCTCTCAGACAAAGTAATCTCGCAGTAAAATCTTGGAAGAAGACGGCATTTTAGACATATTCCTATACTTGATGTCTCTTCATGCTTTGATCTCAACAACTGCTTGTTAGTGCTATGAAATCTTGCCCTCTTACTCCATCCCTACAAATTGCCTTTCATTGGTACAATTTCTGTTCATCTGATGACCTATGGAAGATTACCAGTCTGTAAAAAGTAGCATGCTTTATTCTTTCACTAATATTCTAAAATAGAGCTTCTTTAATAAAGGTTAAAGGGTTTTTTTCCAAGCAATTAGAGATATTAATTGCAGACTTGATGCTTTGCTCATTCAAGTCAGCAAGTTTCTATTGATTTTGGTAGAGTCTAAGAATAATATGTTAACTCACTCTCTGCATCTCCAGTATTGGTATAGATTTTGAATATTATATTAACAGCAGAGAAGAAAGAATGATTCGCTAGTGCAAGAGGTTTAGGTTACATTCCTATTAGTTACACTTCCATTTTTCCCATTGAAGATCACACCAAAAGTTTATACTTGGGCTCAGGGGACTTAAATATTAAGTTATGGTCACTCTAATTTATGGCCCTTGGACAGTGTGCAAACACACAAGAACTAGGAGATCAAACTGTATGGAGAAAAGGATTTAAGCAAACAGCCCAAGTAATTAAGCAGAAAAACAGCTATGCTAAGAAATTTCAGGACCAGATGGAATATCACATTACTTTCCTAGATGCAGTATTACAAACCATAGAACTCTATCCAGCTTACCTGTGTATTATGCTAAAGGCTCATTATTCAAAAGGTATCCAGCTTTGACTTCCTGAGAATCTCCCCATCTCTTAGAACCCATCACTTGTGTCTAAGGACAATTTACATTTCCCAAAAGCAGGTAAGCAAACAAACACATAAACAACAAAAACAAATAGAAGATTAATGGTTTTTATTTTGTCTTAACACACCTATATGCCTCATTTTGAGCATTACCTTCTCTATTTAAAACTTCAGATTCTCAGTTATGAAGCAGCTGAGCTCAGAAGAAATCAGATGAATATTGGAATTCCTTTCAGCTGGTGTTGATTTTACAGATTATTCCAGACTAGTGAAATCTGATGTAGTCAATCAGTCAAGCTGCTTGAACAATCTGCTCCACTCCAACACTGCCATATTTTGTCTATTCCACTGTCATCACTGAAGACATTTGTCATCTTCTAAGTGCAGCCCAAAATGTCTATCATGATTAATTTTAAAAATACTAACCATATTTTGCACAGTTAGGGACATATGTCAGTCCTGAATATTTAATAATAAAATAGACATAATCTAGGGTTTATGATGAGTTATAAGCTAGTTTTACTTCATCCATTTTCCATGCAGATTTATACAACAAACTTCAAGCTATATACAAGCATATATGGATATTTGTAAATAGAAAATGTGTAGTTTCTATTAAGTCTGCTGAATACTTTATATTCCTAGATATTTCAGTACTGTGGTCAAAGTCAGAACGAGAGATATATTTAAGGTATTGTCTTCATCCATCCAACCTACAGTGTTGAGAGGAATATAATCTTTCTCACATCCTGCCCCTATGATGATATTGAGATTTTTATTATAAAGTTGGTGAAGGAATAGTAAAGAAATGAAGTTTAGAAATCTCATGAGTAACCTAGTTCAGAATGAAACTTTTACCCTGAAGAAGAAAGAGCAGCTGAATCAAGCTTTTCATGTCAAAACATTATGTCTTCCAAATACTTTGACTTATATGTCATAAAAAGTGACCTTCAAATAATCCAGGCAATCTGATAACATAGAAGAGCAGGTGCCAGTGCACAGTTAAGTTCACAGCCTTGTGTTTATATATGATTTCATGTAGTTTAAGGAATAATATCAGTGAGAATGCAGAGACCTATTCTTGTGATTTTAAAAAGAACTTCTATCCATACAAGCTTCACAGAAAAACTGTGTAATGTGAATAGCAATGCTATAAAAAAATCCAGAGACCTTTCCTTTCCAATTATTACTCTAAGTTGGGTCTTAATCCATATATGAAAATTTAAAATATTAAAATATACAGTATTGAAATATAATGCAAAATGTTCATTTACAGACTGTGTTTTGTCATTCCAGAATTATTAGACCTGTCTTTATTAATAAAAAATTATTAAATAGAATAGGATTAAAATCAATGTTTTAAACGTGTTACTAAATAGACTGAATGCTTTTCTGAAGTGAGGTCTCACAACCGTTGATAGAAGCAAATTTTTCTGCCATTTCCATTTTTTTTTGAAATCTGACACCAACTCTTTATGATACATTCCAACATTATTAGCTGCAGGTTTGCTGATTAGGAATTACTGTCTACTATTTCCATAAATTACACATCATTAACAGTGACAGGCAGGCACAAGGAGCTGCTCTGTTAAAGCACAGGTCTCACATAGGTCTTGTGCTATAAACCAGCGAGGAACTTTCTTTGTAAGAAGCTGTATGGCCTTTGATCCCTCTGACATTAAGAGTTTAAATAAATTATAATTCATAATTACCACATCCAAATTTTAAGGAGAGGTGCTAAGGTGAGGGTAATTTAGAGATGCCCACACTATTAAAAAAAAAAAAAAAAAAAGACTTTTTGTAATATATGCCTGAAAATATCATTTCACCCATCCAAGAAATCCTATCAATAACATTGGATCCCATAAGATAACAGAACCAAATCCTATATGTTGCATCAAATAATTGACTTTTATTTATTTTTAAATGAAGCAGCCAAAGTTAATAATTATGATGTGTCTTAACATGTATTTGTGGTATTACCCTACTTGTTTGACATAGCTTATCATCTATTACATTATAGACATAATCTAAGCTATGCAATTGCAGCTCATTTTGAGAAAGCATAGTAAAACAATTGATATATACAAAAAACTTCATATTTTCCTAACATGTGGAACCATGGAATGCATGACAGAACTGGCCATAACCACAGTCTAAAATGTCCTGCAAGGCTTTCTCTACTGTCTAAAATACTCCTCGGAAAGGACATGCAATGTCCTCCCACAGCTCTTTTTCTGAAACACGGAGATGTTGGTCTCTGTTTTCTGTAAAAGTCAGTTCTGTTACTATGGTTGTGTTCACCTCTACCAAACCAAACTTGTCAGAGAATTTATATGAAAAAGTTTTAGTTTAATGCAACTTGATTACATATGAAAGCCAAAATAGTTATTGAGCTGAAACAAATCTCTGGGATATGAAAGACTCATGGATGCAAAATAAAGTTTTATGTTACTTAGAAGTTCTTAAAAGAATAGATAAAAGTTATGACAATTGCATTCTTGGTTGTTGCTGCCTACATGGAGACTATTAATTTAAGAATTTAGTCTTCTCTTTGGACTTTGTAACATTTTGTATTTACTTTTTACTCACTGTTTTAAAGGGGCAAATAACAAGCATTCTATTCCCCATGGACTATTTAATGAGTGTAATTTACTGCTTTTGTATCTTAATTAAAATTGAAATATAATTTATTTTTATTTCTAATTACTATTGAGAATATACCTCTGCAATGATATGTTTAACAAATTAAGCTCATGTTCTTTCTTATTATACCAAATTTTATAAATGTAATTTTAGAATTTTATTTCTGGACTATACGTAAACAAATCTGGAACCTTGAAGGATTCTTCTGTATTTGTAACATTAAAGGTATGAGCTTTATCAAATATTTTGTAAAGCCAAACATTCCAGTATGAACATAACTCTCATTCCCGGTTCTTTCATTTCCTCTCCTTTTGTCTCTTACTGCTTCCAGTTTGGAATAAGATCAATGGTTTTTCACCCTAATTTCTAAATTTCTCCATGTAATAAACAGCTAAATATATATTTATCTTTCTTGCTTTCCATTTTAGAAAAAAAGAATAAGAATAATAAATGTAAAAATAAAGGAAAAAATCATTACAGTTTTAATTAATTGTGAGAGTTTAATAGAATAATAGTACTTTATGGTCCTGAAAAGTATGGATGAGAACTAGCTGAATTAAAGCACGTCTACAGGTAAATTTTTGCATTCAATTCAGAAATACTGTAGAAACTTAGGGAGTTTTAGGTAGAAGGAACTAAGGCTGTTTTTAACATTAAAACACACAAAATGGCTTTATATCTCAGACTAAAATTTAGTTAATACACAAAAGTTTGCATTGCTTTAAACATTTTCTCTATGGATTTCAATTTTAAATGCAATGTTTACTGGTTTTTCTGTGTTAATGTGTCTCTAAGATACATAAAACTGTTCTGAAAAATATTTTGTGATGTTTATATGTTGCATGCTCTTTCTGATCTTTAGCTAAAGCATGAACAGAATGGTTCAGCATTCTGTTCAGCCTATTTTCTGCATTACAAGTAGCTTTTTATTGAGTTGTGACTGTTGAAGACTCAAGTGCATTGTGATAAATATTGAAAGTTCCTTTTTATTAGCAGATTAATATGTGTGGTCATTGGTCTCTCTGGACAGCGCTTCTTAATAAAAAGCAATATGCTCAAATTACTTTTCTCACTCATTTTGTTAATATTGCAAAATTACAAACAAGAAAAGGGAAAGCTTTTAACTCTGCTTTGCAGGAACTAATTTTTTTTTCATTTAGGATCTAAAGTAGTTGATTGACCCATGTAAAACCTGACCAGACTATCTGTAACACAAAGGAGAGGTGGCCAATTACAGTTTTCCTCATCTTTCAAAGATCTCAACTAAACTGTAAAGGAAGAAGTATGTGATAATGAATCATTACAATACCATGGCAAATTAGATATAGATGGTATACTTGTTATGCCTTGCTTTAGCAAAGAGATATGAGTATAACATTCATCATTCCCACACAGGCGTTACTTCAGAAAAAAAAGTCGTTCTTCTAAATAGTTGCCAGAATTATTTTAAACATAATTCTCACTTCTAAAAAAAAAAAAAACATGAAAGAATTTTGTGGATTTTATCAGTGACTAAGCCTCCTCCAAAGGGAATCTGCCTGAATCAATGATAAGTTAGAGCTTGTCAGAATAACAGGCTGGTATTTTTCATGTAAACAACTTTTGTTTTGTTCTCTTTGAAGCAAAGCACCCATTTTTACTGTAAAGATAACTTTCCATTTGAAGATTTAAGTTGATTACATTTTATTAATCAAATGCAAATAACTAAAAGTTATTACATTTTAACAATTTAATGCAAATAACTGAAAGTTAAGGAACACCACAATTACTGTTTGGAGTCTTTTATTACTCTTAATTGACTTCTTATGTAGACTTCATATGAGGAATAATTTCCATATCCTGAAAACTTTTGGCAGCTAGAAATAGTGTTTCCACCATGACCACCTACTCTTTGATCTAGGCAATTATTCCATGCCAAGGTGACTGGCACAAACAGGAATAACACTCATGTATTTTACATCCAGTGTAAGATTACCTTTCTTCTAAAAGTTCAGTGCTCTAAATTAGAAAAAAATAGTTTAACAGTGTTTTATTCCAATATAGCAAGATGATGAAGAATTAGGTTTATTACAGTTTCCTATATATATGGTGCCTGCAAAAGTTAGGATGAAAATAGAGCATTTCCGTTTATAATTCAAAAGTCTGCACAAAAACTTCTTTCAGTCACAAGAAGCTCTACAGTTGAATATAGGAAAAACAGCAACATGGGTAAGAAAATGTTTTTCTAATATCTGACCCTCTGTAAATACATAGATCAGAAATCTTATGTCATGCAAAAAAAAAAATCCAATTTTCCAAGAGTGCAGGACATAAATAAAGAAAAAATCAGAAACTTAAGATCATGATGCTGCTGGATTTCTTTGAAGACATCACTTTCACTGACAAAGGATTTAATGGTTTCCTATCACATAGTCAAACATTGGGACTTCATCATCCAGAAAAGCTCACAGACAATCTTCCTGACTTGGAAGACTTTAAAACAATGTGATGTCTGGGAACACAATTTTTCTGCTATAATTTTTCAATACAAGATGTTACAAGCTATTTGTTTTGCAAGCCTCAATAGCTGCTTTCTATGCAGTACCACAAAACTGACCTTAACTATACAAACTAGCATGAACACAGAAAATGTAGGTGTTTACTTGACTCTGGAGAGTGATAAACTAACAATTAAACTTTAATTATCTTGTATCATGCTGTGTGTGACTAAAAATAATGCATATAGTGCACTAAATACATTCTGAACCACTCTGTCTAAATCTGACCTTAACTTGTAATGAAATTCTGATCAATATATAACACTCCAAGTATACATGTGCAACAGAATATTCATCCATATTCTACTCAAAGAACATCTGAATTTCTTAATAGTTCTTCTCAATGTGGAATCTTTCCAATTAATGAATCTATAAACTTACAGAGCTGAAGCAAGTGCTATTAAAATAACAATTTGAACAACCATGATTAATGGCATGGACAAGAAATGCAAGTCAGAAGAGATGTATTAGATAAACAATTACAATAAGATTTCTTTTCCTGTAACAAGGCTAAACCTGTGGATTAGAAACATAGTTTAATTTTCAATTCCCTTGGTTACTTAAGCCTGCCACTGAAGACCCTTTTTATCTCTTTAGACAGATGGCAAAAGTGCAAACTAACTTTTATGTGGTTACACAATGTTTTAGACCTTCCAACACTCTAGTCATAACTACACTATGCTATCCTCAGTGGTGAGGGTTCATCTTATACAACCTGTAATGCTGCTGCAAAGCTCACTGAAATTAGTAAGATCTGTTGATTAATGACAATGAGCTTGATCAGTTTCTAGGTTCCTGACTCTGTAATACCGGGCACTTTCTGTAGATCGCTTGTCCAAAACTTGTACAAATAAGAATGGTAGCTTTTCCTACTTGATTAGATCGCTTAAGGTCAAAGGAAATGTACATCACTGCTACTCTGAGGCATCTGATATGTTATCATCATTACGGTAGTAACAACAGCATTATCAAATTTCTTAATTTCCACCAAAAGCATAATCTCTCTCTCTATATATATATATAATCTCTCTCTCTCTATATATATATATATATACTTCTAGTAAGAAACAATTAAGATAGAACATTTAGGTATAACAATAAAGACATACAAATTCGTGTGTGATTATTTCCACAGTTCCAATGACGGATTTGCTGTTTATACCCAGAATACTTTATGATGACAATTTCCTTGAGAAAGGTCAGTATATTTAATGTTGAAAACATCTCTGTAACAAGTATGTTAGTAGCACTAAGAATACTAAAATTACTGAAAATAAAAATTTAATTTGCTTGTGAGGAACATCACAATAAATTCCTGTTGTTTTTCACCTAAGGCCTCACAGATATACATCTGCTTGTTTTCAAATTGTTATTTGTCTAAGAACATGTATTTCAATTGTTTAATTACATTTCTTTATTTGATATGATCAAAACTCCTATACAGCTACTCTTGCTTGTGACTGGAACAATTTAAGATCATCAGAGTAGTTCAAGACATTTCCAGCTAGATTTCTTGCCTCCTACTGGAGTTGCCAACTGTCAGTTGATTGTAGACAATGCATGCATTCTCTCAATTTCTTTTGGTGTGAAGCAGAATAGGTCCCTTTAAAGTTGTCATGACTTTAGGAATGCTACTTCATCCATCATAAGAACTGAAAAAGAACATTCTTTTATAAGGGAAATATACCTTAAGAAAATATGCAGAAATCTCCCACTAGAAGAGCTGGCTTACCCAAATCAAATACAATGAAAAATAACCATTTGAACACATCATTCTTCAGTTTATTCCTAATACATGTACATGAATAGAAATAAGCATTCTCCAAGCCATATGGATCCCTCGGGTGTTTTTGTCTGTTTTCTCCACCGTTAATTACTTTTTTTACAGGTATCACCTAAGAAAAAGTTAAACCATACAGATACCAAATGCCCCATTTTCTGCTGTCAAGACATACTTTATTTCATATGAACCAAAGATTTATGACTAAAAATTATAATGCATCATAGTAGTCACAAATAAAAAAAAGAATTTTCAGTGTTTTTGTTTCATCACATTCTTAATATTTCAAAATTTTATCATGATTTGAAGAAAAAAAAATCATGTAGAAATTCCAATTTCTACTTAGCTCTACTAAATTAACTTTGTTCCAGGTGACTGGAGGTTTTTTTCTTGGAGGTGTTTCATTCATCAAAACAGACTTAGATGAACAGTTTTAAATACAAACATTTTGTTTGTTCTAGGTTTTGGAAAAGAGTGAAAAAATGAGCATTAAAGTAATGTTTGCCTTGCCTTGGGGACCATGTGAGTTTCCTGTTTCAAGTAATGTGTCTACTCTAGGTATATTTCTTTGTCTTTTCTCTTTTTCTCTGCAAAGCTTCTGGTTTATGAAATTTCAAAGACTTGTTTGTGAATTCATCCATACAACTACCACTCAAATCTGGGGAAGATTTATTTAAACTGTAAACAATACATTGCTATATTAAAGGTATGTATTTCAAGAAGGATTTCTTTAAAATACACTTTCAGGATGAAATGTTTATCACTTAAGCTGATGGCACTGAAACTCAGAACTACAGATGAGATGAAAACACAAAAAGAAACAATTTTTATTCAAGGAAAATGTGGATAATCTGAAAATAAGTTGTGGAATACATAAATATTAGGTGCATATGAAACACATAAATTTCCTATGCTACTCAGTGTCATCACTGACAATTATTTTCCCAGCTTGGAATACCAGTAATGTTGACTCCTTTAAAACTGTTGAAGCCTGTTGTTTTTCCCATTTTTATGTATCACTCAGTGCAGTAATCACTCTGTTTCAGAGGGGGAATAAGCTAATATGAAATTAGAGAACTCTCTTTGGAAATTCTTTATTTTGGTATAGTAATAGAATCCTTCATGCTGCTTCACTGGGCATGTCTATAATGGAAAATTAAATATAAAGTCCCTTTTTCCCCATTGCTTCTCAATATAGGCTTTTTTTCTATGCATTCTGCATTCATGAAGTCTGATGACAGGCATTTAAATGGGGAAAATATTTTTGAAGAATATTTCTTTTATAGACTAGAAATATGCCAGCATTATTGTCAATTTAATTTAGATTATTAAAGATACAAAGTGTAAATGTGACCTGCAAGACAACATGTTTTCTGAAGGAGTCTTACTAATAACAGGTATGAAAGGGTCAGCAGGCATCTTGCAAAAAAATGGCAAACATGATTTCTATCCTTGCTAGAACACAGATTCCAGGGAAAGGTTCCATTTCCAAAAACCCTTTATGCATTCAGCCTTGGAGCGATGTTGATTAGCCATATAAATTTTTCACTGGTTAGGCTGGACACTCTAGCTCTAACAAGCAGGTTGCTGATTTGATGAGGCTGAGGCCTCGCGGATAAGATACTTGGTTTAGAAGTATCATGTGTTCCACCTTTAAGGCAAGTGCTCTAAGTAGAAGCAGTTTTCTTAGTCCTGTGTGTGTAGTGCAGAAAGACCACAAAGGAATCCAGGGCCAGGCAAAATTCAAGACGCTTTCCACTTATAACTTTCTCTGGGAGTCTTTGCAATTGGCTTCTTGCTTGGGGTGCTAATCCTGCACTCTCTAAGCGTTTAACATTCCCTAAGCACTCCATAGCAAATGAATTCAGAGGTTATAGATTCTGTTTCATTCAACCTTTATTGATTGGCACTAAAACACTTTACTTTTGATTGCAACATGAATTACAATGTTTAATTTATCCTAAGAATGGTCTTGTGAGCTAAGCAGGGAAGTGCTATTTTCTCTTTTACAGATGGGAGCTGAATTGAAATACATATATGAAGTCCAGCTCTTCAAACATATTTAGGGGAATTCATCCATCACATAAGTAGTGAATTTCAGCCTAGGCTGTCACCTTAAACCATAGACATCTTGGTCTTATTTCAGTGGCAACATTGAAAGTTTTGCTAGTTGATATTTGCAGAAATCACTGAATTGCAAGCCACACGCAATGGTACTGCAGTCTGTCAGGGTGTCCCCTGCATGGCAATTGACAACGAAATAGTGAAAGTTCCTTCTCCAAATCAAGCAGAGCTTGGCTTTGAAGGTGAATCCCATATATCATAGTCGTTATAGCTGCTCAGGGAATAGCACTTGCTCTGGCTTGACACATGGTAGAGACAAGTACAGACTCAGAAAACCAGGATGGTACACAGATGCAGGCTTCTGACCATAAGCAGATGCCTTCCTCTCTCCAGTCAGCCTCTTAAATCTGTCTTATTCTTTTCTTTTTAATGAATACTTAACTAACTGACATGGTTTTCTATCAGCCTGAAGGGTATGCTTCCCTTTGGTGGAGTATTAGCTGTGTATTATGTGGAATCCAGGCATTCAACTCAGGAGGGAGGATTTCAGTAGACCATTTTCCTTTACCTTCTACCATATCTCTCCCTTCAGTTCTCAGCAATAAAATCAGCAACAAATGCTTCCCGGATCTGAACCTTTTCTTCTTCAGATACAAAGACGATTTTTACTTTTTACCACATAAAATTCAGGGAAGTGAGAAAGAGGTAAAGGGAAGCAATGGCCTTGTGCATCTGTGTTTTCTTTACAGGTTGTAAAATTTAAGTTAGCACATGGTTTTTCAGAGATATTGAGATTTCTGTGTATATTTCTGAAAACATCTAATAGAAAAAATGAGTACAAAAAGATTTTTAAAATAAATGCTCCTTATTCTGCTTCAAAGATCCTGTTCTAACCATGGTATTCTCACTAATTTTAGAACCTTACAGTCTATGTAAAATATATGCTGGGGCACATGTAATATGGGTTAGCAGGTTATAGATAATCTTATTAGTTCTCCATATCTTTAACGTCAGTGTTTCCAGAGAAGCCTGAAAGAGAGGTGCCAAAGACTTTGTATGATTTTTTTGACCTTTTAGGTAGTCAAAGTCCTGTGAAGCATACAAGACAAAGTGATGTTACAAAATTATCGGAACAAAACTACTGGATTAACTTAATGCAAGTGCTTTAGGATTCACTAAATATTTTCTGAATTTAGCCAAACACCAGTTCCCAAAATCATATATTTCCTGTCTCTTTCAATTTCAGATACTGGTACAGTTAACATAGTGATTACATTCACTGCAATGAGCAGAACTGAAGCTTCAGTAGTAATGTTTTAAAAAACATTCAATTATTAATTCAATTTGATTTTTTAAATTGAATAGTATGTCACCTGGAAAGAAAGCATTATGGTAACAAAGTAACTTACCTGAAGAAATGTGCATTCAGTAATAAAATTTACTATTTTAACTGATTTAAAAGCAAAACAGTTTGTATGTGTAATAGGGTAGATAGTCCTTACTTGCTACAAACAACATACTGACATCTTAGACTGTGTAGTTTAGTTCTAAAAGTAACACTGTTTCTAACACTTTCTTCGACACATTATTATGTCTGTACTGAAAGTAATTTTCATTATTTATTGCACCCCTTAGATATCTACCATTAATTTATGTCTTGAACTCAACACTCAGAAGTACTGACTTTGAATGACATTTTCTTCATCTCCTTTCAGAGATGGCAAACACTGTCACTATTAGATGAAGCTTTAGTGCATTGCCTAAGAGTAAGTCTTAGGTCCATAGGTAATTCAGCAATTCCGCTGTTGCAAATTATGATATCTCTTGTATTAGACAAATTCCTTGCTTGTCAGAAATTATTCTTGTCACTGTGCTAAGATGCAGTTGGAATGAAAGTGATAGTGTAACATATGGTCTTTGCTCCAGGATGACAGACACATATTCACTCTCTCAAAGTCTATTAATCAGCTCTTGATGCAGTGCCCTTAACTTGCTAACCTCACTTCTGCATTTTGCAGCAGAAAAATTGTTCCACCAAAGTCTCTAAAGCAAGCTGTGCATTGTATTGTAGATTTTATGGAAGCAGACTGTCCCACAGTTTCTAATTTTAGCTTATTTTGAGGGCTAACTGTCATCTGATGACCACAAGAATATAGTACTACAATTAAAGTTATGATATCAGGGGTGGATACTTTGGCAATAATAACTGATTTTGTATAATGAAGTTTTATAAAAACAGTTTTGGTAGAGATATTCGTCAAAAGGAAAAGGAACCAACAATATGCAGCAGATATTTTCCTTTAATCTTGTTATTTCTCTGTGTAGTTATTTGTTCAGTATAGTATATTAACGATCTTAGAAGGGCATTTCAGCAGATAGAGCTGCTATTACTTGGACACAGATATCCTAAGTAGGCATACCAAATAAATATGTATTGAAAATGTATCAAAAGAAATATAAATTATTCCAAGCAAGTATTTTTACTTCATTCACCTAAAGAATAAATTCTAAGGCTGATTAAATAATCAGGAAAACCCCACAAAACTAGAGCTAACAATCAGATTTATTATGTCCATAACAAAAGAAAAAAAACACACTGTCTAAGCAGTACACAAATAAATTATACCCAACCTTTTTCAGCTATATTAAAAGTTTAACCAAATAAAACTGAATCCTGTGGAAGGATATGCATTCAGAAACCAACAGTATAGGAGCCAGATTTCTGTAGGTTCATTGTCTCATAAAACAACACCAGCTAACAACAGTCACCTTACAAAACCAGTCTGCCTTAAGGAATGTGCAAAATCATTTATTCTCAGTCAATGGGTTTTGTTGAGGTTTTACAGTGTGCTCAGCCACTGGATTTAATTTGATACAACACTGGAGTGTACAGTAATTCTACAAGAAATAAAGTAAGTAATAGAGGCAGGAAAACATGTGCTCGTATTTGGCTTAATTTTGGTCAGACAGTCAAACTGTGTGTATGTTGACACCTGGCTAGTTGGTTGGCATGTAGAGATATATTCTTGTTTTCTACCGGATTAGGTTCTTCAATAATAAGGAATACAAAGCTTTTTTGATATATTTGTTTGAGTAGTTATTTTGTTTTCATTTTCACAGAAAATCCAGCAGACCAATTTTTATGCCTCTGGTAAGAATACTTTTTCCTGAAGATAACCATGAAAATAATTCTTCACAAGACTGCACCTGTCTATAAAAAAAAAATCAGTATTGGATGCTCAAAAATGTAACTGCATTGAACTACACCTATGTTCGTCACAGAACCCTCTCACAGTATTTTACAGTATTCTAGGGAAGACGCTTGTAGTAACTTTGAGGACTATCCTGAGTACCACTTTACTAATTTCTAAATAATTTTCCAGAAGGCAACTTCAACCTAGAAATGTAATTTTGTCTATGAAGTTGTTATAATTATGTACATATAATGATATAGCCCCTATATCACATATTTATTATCATTAATGCTGAGGGAGGATAGTTTGATAAAAAAGAAAATCTGCCATAGATGTTGTTGAAGGAAAAGATTGGAGTTTTGGGATGTGATGAATGAAGTCCCTGCTAAACTGTGTGTGATTTAGATAAAAGTGTTGAAAGTCCCTAAGGTTTAGCCAAAAGAGGCTGCAGTAAAGGCTGTTATACTGAATCATAGAATGGCTTTGGATTTTAAAGACCATCTAGTTCCATCCCCCCTGCCATGGGCAGGAACATCTTCCACTAGACCAGGTTGCTATTGACCATCCAGCCTTGCCTTTAACATTTCCAGGCATGAGGCATCCACAACTCTGGAAAACCTGTTTCAGTGTCTATTTTGAAGAGAGCAACAAGTTTAAGTCTGCTTCAGTTACCCTCACAGTAAAGAATTTTTTCCTAATACTTAACAGAAATCTACGTTCCTAAAGACGTTCCCCCTTGTCCTTTCATTGTACTGGCAGTTTCACTAGGGACGGGCAGAAGTAAAAAGTAAACTAACTGATAGGGTGAAACATAGCAGTGAAGGTTCAGATGTAGAAATGTGGAAAGGAGATGGTACACAAGAGAGGAGCAATGCATACTAAAGTTCAGTGAGTACACTTAGTTGTTTTTTACTGGAGGTCCTAGGAAGGACTCAACACCTTCCAGCAACCACGGATGTCTTTTGATTGTTGAGAAAGTGAATTTTCTATAGCACTTTGTTTGCAAGCACACAGTATTTGCTTGAAGTCCTGTTAGTAGTGCAGTAGTCCATAAGTGCAGATCAGATGGTTACATTCTTGTTAAAATGCATGGGATAAAGTCATAGCTTAATGAAATGTCTGGAAGCCAGAGCCAGGGAAGGAGGAGGGATTGATCAGTTACTGCATTTATGCATAGCTGGAAGCTGTCTAAATGATGCAACAGGCTAGACTCAGTAGAGGATACCATTTAAGATTCATCTCAAAAATATGCTTAACTGTAATGAAGTGGAAGGCAGCTGATAGTCTGGGACAGGCACCAGCACAGTGACACCAAGATGCTCACTCCTTCTCTCTGGATATAAACTTACTAGTAAGGGGCATCAGTCCCACACCACTTCCACACCAGTGCTCCTCACCAAAAAAAAGGCAGGTTTAGCTCTTATGGTTTATTGAACTGTTCCAGCTACAATAAATCTCATGGCCAGGCTTCGCGAATGAAGATTTGAGAAGGATTCTATCCACTCTTGCTACAAGCGTGTTGATGACTAAAAAGGCCAATGTGAGATTGACAAGTCCGGTTGCAAAAGGCACAGCAGAAAGACTCCTTAGGTGGTATTGGCAAGACACAGTTCTTTCTGCGTTGTCTTTTCTCCTCAAGAATGATTCTGTGTGTGTTCTCAAAAGAAGCAGCAGCGTTATAGATAGTGTGTCTCCATGTCTCCCAATAAATAAACACAAGGTTGCTTGACTAGTATCCCATGACAACCCTGGCCACAACATTTGCATTATCTGGATGTCATTCTTTACATCCTTGTATCTTCCTTTCTTGGAGCCAGTCTTCTCTCAAGTAAACAACCTATTTCTAATTACCTGTCCCCTACTGGTCCTAGATTTATGATATCCTTACCACAAACAGTATTATGATGTAGTATCAGCTATATACAATATTACTGATATGGATACATAGGTGGTGTTGGCCTTACAAGACCGTGCTCCCCTAAAGGTTCTCGATACTACCCTCCAACAGCCCATGGAGTTTAACTGCTTCTCACATAATTCCTTCACGGCCTTTGAGATCCAGCTGCCTTTCCTTGATTTATCTATAACTTTTGTCAGCAATTTATGATGTCATGTCTAGTAATTTTCCACAGTTGGTTTAACCTCAAGCCAGGGTATAGTTAGTGGCCCACTGATTTGCCTCTGGCTCTAACATTAACTCCAAAGATCAGGAAGGTACCTTTCCCCGTGAAGAATCACTATCAAAATTTTTTCTTAAGTGCAGTGCAATAGACAGCCTTTTTCCTTTAAAAGGTGTAACAGAGAAAGAAGTAGTAGCAAGATACCAGTAACACAGTGATTGCTATACCTT
This sequence comes from Corapipo altera, assembly GCF_003945725.1. NCBI lineage: Eukaryota > Metazoa > Chordata > Aves > Passeriformes > Pipridae > Corapipo > Corapipo altera. The sequence continues at coordinate 13,164,153 of NW_020884886.1, forward strand.
CTCAGTATACAGAAGTTTTGCATGAAGATACTTAACTATAGAAGTTTCATCCTCCCCAGTCATGTCCTCACTACAAAGCTATGTGGTATTCTGCTGTCCTTGATCTTTTCTGTTGAGTCACTTGCCTTCTTATATATGGTACTTAAATTTTCATTGGACCAATTACTGGAGCCCAAGGCTCACTAATGAAAAATATAATTTGCAAATCTCAACAGGATTTGCTGTGAACAAAACAACTTATCAGTCAGTTTTTTCAGGTCATTTTATGGACAAATGACACGTTGATATAAATACATTTAGAAAGTGTGACATGGTAGATACAGTATTTTAGCAGCAGAAAGACATTTTGTAGCAAGAGCAATCTATATTTCTCATTATTGGGTAGTTATGTAGTTAAAAGCTGCAGCACAGAAAGGGTTTACACTGGATTAAAGATGAAGAGACAAGTGTTGCTGAAGGTATCCAGAATACCTAGGGAAATTCAGACAGTTTCTAATTCAACCTTTTTTCTTTCTTCCTCTTAAATATTTCCCTTTAAGATCCTCAGCTGACAGTAATTAGGCTTCTCAGGTTAATTAATCTCAGAAAGTTCACTAGCATAATCCAGGCAACCATAGGAGTTGACCTAAACTTAATCAACTCCATTGTCAAGTTGCTCTAGCATGGCACACAATAAACTGTAAACACTATACACTTTCATTTGCTAATATTGGATTCATAATTTACATGTATTAATGTGTAAATCACACCTGTGAATAACATTTTACCTTTTTTTATGATGCTACTTTACGTAAGGGAGGTTTAGAATGCAGTAATCACTTGCATGCCTTTTTGAAGAAAAGTGCTACTAATGATGCCTTACTGAAAACTTTAAAAAACAATCTATTACATATTTCTTTTGTATTTCATTTCCCTTTTTCTTTATTTCTAAGTCAGTTAATCTTTGTTTCCTATACTGTTCACACCTTTCTGAAGTTTCAACTGTTTACTACTCTTTTCTTCTCACAAGAAACCAATTATGATGAAATAAATTAAAGAACAGTTTCTCTTAACATTATATTAAATATTGGCATGAATGAAATTATACATCACTTAATCAAATCCAGTGTATTAGGGATAAAGGATTAGCCAATATTCCTTAAATAGCCAGATTGCTTCCTGCATCACCTCTGCTACTCCATTTTTGGCTTTATTTTGACTATATTTGTATGCATCCTATTATATAACATAAATGTCTCTATATTATCAGTCTGTATCACAAGACGAGACTACTCTTCACATCCTGAATATAAAAGATTAATGTTGGTCTGGAGTAGTGAGATTGCATTAAGTCATCAGCATTGCAAGTAAAAACAATGGCAAGTACAGACGTAAGAACCAAATGTATCAAAATGTAAGAAAATAAGATCCTAATTTCAAATGCACCTGTAGTGATAAAGTCTAGGCAAAGAGACATGCAGCTCTGATATATAACAGCTCACATGCTATTTCCTCAATCTTTTGTAGTAAAATGTTCTGAAAACTATAGATTAAATGCCCTTCATTTTACTGGAAGCATGCTACAAAAATAAATTTCAAGTTTTTCCTTAAATAGAATTATTTTTTTCTCTCTCTGTACTTGAATTACTGAAACAAGACAGAGAATATAAATTAACTATAGGGGGGGTCTAAAGTTGTAGGTTACTAAAGTTCATACCAGGTCGTACACAGTATGATACAATAAAAGATTTAGATAATCACTAACAAGGGCTAGATGAAAACGTGTCTGAATTTATACATACTGAACTAAGATTAATATTGTACCTCTTGTCATGACAAATTTACCTTCTGACAGTAGAAGCAACAGAAAATAAATAATGAGCTCAACATGAGTGAAGGGAGAAAAACTTTCTGTAACACTGACCTTTGCCTCTGGAAAAATGTGTACTGCACACAGTCCTTTGGACTAATTCTCTCACTTACTTTGTCACAACTGAAAAAAAAATTCTGTTCAGATGTGTCTTGAGCTTCTTTCTGCAGGAGGGAAAATCATCTAAGCCATTAAACTTAAACTTATGTTAACCTGAGTAATACAAGCAAGAAGAATAAACAAAATTAAATAAGAATGATATGACTATGGTATTCAACAAGTTCAATTCATTAATTGATAAAATCTGTTGAGTAATTGTCTGAAAAACAAATAATTATTTAGATTCTTGAAGTGCAGTGCATGCAGGGGATCTTTTATTTTGATTATTATGGAAATCTGGTAATTGCTATAGAACATTATTGCACAAAATCTCCAATACCTGTTATATGACAAACGTGGTATCCATCATGGCTAGGCTTCGCGAACGAAGATTTGGGAAGGCACTATCCACTTTGCTACAGGCATGCTGGTGGCTTATGAGGCCAATACGTGACAGACATATCCGATTGCAAAAGGCACAGCAGAAAGACTCCTTAGATGGTGTATTCTGCAAGACACGGTTCTTTCTGCGCTGCCTTTTTTCCTCAAGAGTGATCCTGCATGTGTTCTCGAAGGAGACAGCTGCGTTATAGATGGCGTGTCTCCAGGCCTCCTGATTTGAGGCCAGAGTAGACCAGTTATGGTGATCAATGAGGCCAAGGTTGAGATGTTGTTTCAGGGAGTCCTTGTATCTTTTCTTTGGGGTTCCTCCCATGCGGCAGCCAGTGGTAAGTTCACCATAGAGCAGGATCTTAGGGAGGCGGTGGTCCTTCATCCTTGAGATGTGCCCTGCGCAATGCAGCTGTGTTCTCAGTAACATGGCCTCAATACTTGTGACAGCAGCTTGCTCTAGAACAGATGTATTGGTCACATAATCTGACCAGCGGATGTTAAGGATTGTACGGAGGCAGCACTGATGGAAGCGTTCTAGGAGACGCAGATGGTGGCAGTAGATGACCCATGATTCGGAACCATATAAGAGAGTAGACAGCACTATGGCTTTGTAAACACTGATCTTGGTGCTTTTCTTCAAGTGTTTATTACGCCATACTCTTTTGTGGAGTTTTCCAAAAGCACTATATGCCTTAGCTAACCTGTTGTCTATCTCTCCATCGATCTTACCATCTGAGAAGATGAGGCTGACAAACGTGGTATCCAATTTAAAAAAAAAAACACAAACGACTGTGTACATGCTTACAAAGGGAACATCAAAATTATAATACACTATTAGAAAATAATAATTCAGACTTTAGTAGCAAAGACCATTTTTGCAATTTTACCACAATGCCAACAAAAAGCATTAACAAAAATTAATTTTTCTAGTATTTTTGAGTGTGTTTTGGATATATCAAGGTTGTATCAAAACTGCATGAAGTTCCCACATTGTTTAAAAGAAGATTACTTGTCTTGGAGGGGGGAGTGGAAGGCTTAGACAAAGTTTATTAGAGAAACCTCTCACTGAGCTACGAGGTGCAGAAAGGACCACTTTGCTTTCTAAACTCCTTCTCAGAGAGGAGCCTGGGTGCAGCTGGATACAGCCTTAGCCTCAGATTTAGTCAACAGTTTAAATTTAAGGAATTATAGATGTGTGATTGAATGACATTGTCACATAGGTTTTAATCATGGCAAATCAGATATATTTATATAAAATGAATTATTTATTATGAGAAGGGAACAGAGAAATGAACAGACAAAAGACCTTAATCAGAATTATTTACTACATAGTATAAAAGCTAAAAACTATTAGTAGTATAGTATAAGATAGGATAGTGCACTACATCAAAACAATTATATTAAAGCAACTATATCAAAACTAGCAGAAAGAAACAATCATTACGCAGAGATTTGATGTAACTCACCATACCAATGCCTGTAGGCAGATCTCTTTCTCCTAACCCCTGGGGAGTAACCATGAAGAGGCGTTCCCTTCACAGGAGAAGGTCCACACACTTCAAGAAAGTATGTGGAAGAATCTGCCGTATGAAAGTTGACAAGTTTAAAGTATTTGACTGCCAGTCACATATCTCCAGGTCAGCTAGTAGCTTATCTGTCAAATCATGCTTCAAAAAGCAGGATGTGTGTTTGCAGTTTGGAGAACCAGGCTGGTTTTAGCATAATTCAACACTAAAAGCAACACCATGGCACCATCTGTAGCTCACCACATACAGTTTGCATTGTTTGGATTCTTTGGCCAGATTCTAGGCCCAAGGCATATAAGCCTTACCACAGAATCACAAAATCACAGAATCACAGAATATGCTGAGTTGGAAGTGACGCATAAGGATCATCGAGTCCAACTCTTAATCCTGCACGGGACTGTCCTAATAGTCACACCATGTGCCTGAGAGTATCATCCAAAGACTTCTTGAACTCTGGCAAGCTTGGGGCTGTGGTCATTTCCTTGGGGAGCCTGTTGCAGTGTCCAACCATGCTCTGGATGAAGAACATTTTTCTAATATCCAACCTAAACCTTCTCTGACACAACTTCAGGCCATTCCCTCAGGTCCTGTCACTGGTCCCCATAGAGAAAAGACCAGTGCTTGCTCGTGCTCTTCTTCTATAAATTTATCTGAATAAATTTAATACACTTTAGTAGTCACTCTCACAAATTTGATGGAGGAGAAAACCTACAAAAGACAGAGACCAGAAGTGGCATAAATGGTGGAATAAAGACACAAGTACTGTCACATCTTAGTGATCTATTTTGCTGAAACTTGGAGGCAATCTGTGGTTCAACAGAGATGCTTTAAAGATTGTTCTAAGTACAAACAGTTACAAAACTAATTAGGAAAAGTCAGAATACTGTGATGTAAAAATTAAGGAGTAAAATGTTTCAGTTTTGTTTAAATGAGGAATGAAAACTTTAAAAGTCAGTCCCATGATATTCACACATTTCAGAAGATGCCAAGGAGATGCAGAATCAAGGCTGAGAACCTCAGACTGTGCAAGAGGATTGTCTGTTACAGCTCATGCTCAATGTATAAGAAAGCAACTGATATACTGAAATGTTAATGACTTTTGTATAGTTTGACTACACACAATCATCACCTAAAATCCTGCTGGAAACTTGTGGCATGGACTTCCTGTGGTGCAAGAACACTTGCCTCCAGCTGGGCTCCAAACAAAGGCTAAGGCAAAGGTTTATGGCTTAACATGATGTCCCATGGCAAGGAATATTCCTTTGGTCAGTTTGGTCCATCTGTCTTGCCTGTGTCCTCTCCAGCTTCTTGCCCACGCCCAGGGCTACTCACTGAGGGGGCAATGTGAGAAGCAGAAAATACTTTGACATTGTGTAAGCACTGCTCAGCAACAGCTAAAACATTGATTTGTTACCAACGCTGTTTTGGTCACAAATCTAAACCATAGCACCACATGGGCTGCTATGGAGAAAAGTAACATCCCAGCCAGTCCTAGTACACCAGGATATTCTGTTATATGGGCGTTGTAGACTGTGTTACTGCGTTTGCATGCCACAGTGACCACTGATGAGATAAAAACAAAAGATAACTATTCCATTACAAACTGTTAACTGCAGCAACTATGGTAGGCAAATGTCAATGTTTCAAAAATAAAAACCCTGAAATCATTGCGCATTGAAGGAGCAAAATTTTATGCCTATACTCTTCAATGATAAAAAATATGATTTTTGTTTTCTTTCAGCATATCGTATGAAAATTAACTATTTCTGGAGGGAAGAAATTTTATATAGAAATTATGGTGTCTGATGCATGTTCAAGTAATAAAAAAAATTGCAATGAGATTTGAGTAGCTGTAAAGATAAAAAATTCATTTTCAATGTTCTAATGAGTTGGAGATTATATTTCAGGTGCTCAAAACCACGCAGTTCTTTTGCATCTGCTGTCCTTTCCTTGTGAAATTAACCGACTTCTGTCTGATGAATTTGCTTGGTATTTTGTATGCGTTTAAAAGTAAATCTGTATCTCTGTGACAAAAATAGAATATGCATCAGACACCCGCATAAATAATGATCGCATATTTTCTGTGTTTCATTTTTAAACACAAAATAATAAATTAATTTTTTTCACATAATATATCACAGGGTTTTATTTTAGGGTGGTTTTGGTCTGATAAAAATCAGATACTGCCTTTTTACAGGATAATGAAAAATCCGAGTGTTTGACTTTCCAAGGTATATAATGGTGGAAACAAGGGTGCATCTGAAGAGAGAGCTAAAATATAGTTGATATTTAGTATAGTTTAACTCCTCACCGATCAGGAAAAAACCTTCATAATACTAGTACAGATGAAAAGATATGATTTATCTTTCTACTGATATTTATACAGTGAAGGTATTCTTCCAGAAGATTGTATGTGAAAGATGACACTTCAAGAAAATCAATCACTTATATTACTACTAGAAAAATGATCTCTCAAATGCTTGCAATAAAACCCCATTGAGAGACATTGCTTTCACATTACAAACCTTCAGTTCTATGTAGCGATTAATACTAAAGTAACAAATTATAGTTGAGAAGATACATTTTCTGATATAGATTAGTATCAGAAACAGTGAAATTAATTCATTGTTATACATGCTAATTTGTGGAATATATAAATTGAATGCATTTCCCTGTAATATTTGAAAAAGGTAAAAAAAACTTTGTTTAATGAAAGGTGGTTTGGCCACTTTGCATCTACATTTACTGAACTGAAAAACAAAATTCTGCCATTCCTGTACATGCATGTCTTGTTTAAATACATGTAAGCACATGGGAAGAACACACATTGTAGTAGAAAACAGGAGACTGGAAGTTGGATTTGAATGTCATTCATAGAAGAGAGAGGGACATTCTAAACAAACTGCATAATATTTTCTCACTTTATTGTCTCTTATCTTGCCGAGGTGCATAAGAGACAGTGTTTCCTTTCTCTGTAAAATTCTGGCAAATTTAGAAAAGACAAGATAAAAAACAAAACTCAGAAAGACAACAGTAGTAAGAAAAGATGACGTACATGTAAGGTCTAAGACTGACTGCATAGCTCTGCTCAAGAGTAGTTACCATTCGTTTACTGACAACAGTAAGGGATATTTTGAGATGTATCTTCAAAAATGTTTCCAGAGTCTAGATGTAATCAATATTTTCACTAATCACTGGGGTGATAAAATTGGCTAATTTGATTTGTGCATAACAAAAAAATGTGCAGACACCCTCGAACATTATAGGAAAAGAATTATAAGTTATTTTTTCTGTCAACTCAAATAAATGTTCTGAAGCAATAATGAAGATGAATTCCAAAACATAGTAGACTAACACACATAAGTAGTAATGATTTTGCAATCAGAGGGTTTAAAAAAGCTGAATTGTTCACAGTTTTTAGAAAAAGATAAGAAGATTTGATTGTTCCACTGTTTGTCAATCCACATACAAAATATTATTTTGTTGTGCTCAGACAAAGTTCCCTGCATTTCAAGCTGCCTGGGCACAAAGTCTGGGTAGTGAAACATTTCCTGCTCCAGCAGAGTCACCTACAGCAGATTGCCAAGGGCAATGACCAGCTGGATTTTGAATATCCCCAAGGATGGAGATAACACAGCCTCTCTGGGCAACTTGTGACAGTGTTCAACCACTGTTATAATAAAGTCATAAAGTTTTTTGAATATTCAGATGGAATTTTCTTGTATTTCAACTTGTACTCAACTCCTCTTATGCTGCTGAGTACCACAGAGAAGAGCCTGGCTCCATCTTATTTGCATCCTCCCATCAGGCATTTATGCACATTGATAAGATCCTCCCTGAGCATGTTCAAACTGAACAGTTTCACCTCTCTGACTCTTCTCACATAAAAGATACTCTAGTCCCTTGACCATCTTTGTGGTTCACTGGACTTTCTCCACTATGCCCATGTTTCTCTTAAAATGGGAAGCCCAGCACTGGACACAGTTCTCCAGGTATGTCACACCAGTGCTGAGTAGAGGGGCTGGATCACCTCCCTCTGCTTAGTACAGCCCAGGAGCCTGATGACCTGCTTTGTGACAAGGGCACATTGCCAACCAGCATTCAACTTGCTGGCTGCCAGAACCTCAGGTACTTTTCTGTCAAGCTGCTTTCCAACCAGTCTGCTAGTGGCATGTACTGCTGCATGGGTTTATTCCCCTGCAAGTGTGGAAAATGGCAATTTTCTTTTTTCATCTGCATGAGTTTCCTGTCAGTCCATTTTTTCAGCCTGTTGAGATCCTTTAAAATAACAGCAAAACCATCTGGTGCATCAAATATTTCTTCCAGTTTTGTATCATCAGCAAACTTGCTGAGGGTGTGCTTTGCCCCATCATCCAGGTTATTAATAAGAAGGTTTAACAGTACTGGACCCAGTGTGGACCCTTAAAGTATACCACTAGTGATTGGTCTCCAAGTAGGCTTTGTCCTGTTGATCACAATGTTTGAGTATGGCAGCTCATTCAGTATTTGATCCATCTAACTGCTCAGTAGCCCATTTTGAACTAGTTTGTCTGTGACAATGTTGTGGGAGACAACATCAAAAGCTATGGTCAGAATAAGCAACATCTACTGTTTACTCTCACTCAACAAGCCAGTTATCTCACCAGAGAAGACAATATGTTTGTATTCCAATATTTTTATTCATTTTATGATGAGCATTCAGGGGATAAAAACAATAATAAGTCCGATAAATGGCAGCAGACTTAGCTTAAAAACATGGCTGCTAATTCATGCATCATCTGGTACTTTTTTCATCTCCTCCCTGAATCTCACATTCCATGTTTTGAGGTTTCAGATGCAAAATAAAACAACCTGAGTCAAAAACAAATCAAATAAACCAGAACTGTTGTTGGGTCATGCTATCTTGCTATGGCTATAGGCATATGCTATGGATACAAGCATATGACAAGATGAGCTCATCATCTAAATGTGTGACTCTTTGTGTATTTCTGAGCACTGAAAAACTCAGAGGCTTTAAACCAATCAGCAAACAGAAATAGGAGGTATTGTCTCAAACCCATTTTTAACACTGTTCTAACAAGAAGCTGTACTTTACTATACAAAAATCTAGATAATTAAAAATTATTTTCAAACTTGTAATAGGAAGATGCTGAGTTTAACAATATACTTTGACATTAATTCCTTCCTGACACATTTGGAAACAGAGACGCAAATATTTTTTTGTTGTTTCTTTTCTTATTGAGGAAAAGTGCAGCATATAAAGCTGGAATGTTGTTTCATAATTATTTATTTTCAAGAAAGGATATGTATCTTTTAAATCACTAAACTCAGAAGAGGACTTAACAGCCATTCATAAAACAGGGACTTTTCTGTATACCTTAGAGTTTAATGATTAAGCACTTGCTGGGCTGCAGGAACCTCGGATTCAAATTTTGCTGTTATCTTATTCAGAACTGTGACTGAGCTGGAGACTTTCAGCTTCATAAAGAGTAGTCTAATCAGTAGCTGTTACAACTATTGTAAGCTGGGACTTTTCCTTCCTTGCAAGGCCTACACCCCAGGTGGATTCTCAAATAAAAGTCATACCACCAACCTGCACAAGGTTATTCTCACATACCAGTCAATGAGTACTCACTTATAAAAAATGGAATAGTTACATCAGGAGAGACAGTTTTCCATTAAATTTAGAAGCCACAGGCTGCAGAACTGAATATATTTGGATGACAGGAAGTATTTTCATGTAAGGTGGTGGAATAGGGTTAAGGAAGTAAACCAGACTCACTTTTAAGACAAACATCTTTTCTTTAGCAACTGGGCACTCCGTTACAGGACACTAATCTGTTTACATTAGGCCAGTACTTAGCTGGTACTTAACTGCAAGTGGCTCATAGGACTCGAAGTTTCTTTCAAGACAAGCTGTTCTGTAGCAAACTCGGATGCGTGTGACACCTGTATTACCCAAACAGAAGTGCTCGAGGCCTGTAACCCTCCAGAGCTGCGCTCTGCCACGGCGCGGGGGTCACCGTGCGTGGGGCAAAGGGACATCCTCAACACTCCCAGCATATACACATACCTGTAAGCATATATAGATATCTATATTTATGCACGTATAAATTCACTTCTAGCTATTTTAACACACACACACACACACACACCCCCAGATTCATTCACTCTGCTGTTTTTTTTCCCTGCTTTCTGAAACGGTTTTGATCTCTCCTTTTCCTCTGTAAAACAGATGATGATTCAAGCTTACACCTGATACATTTTGCTTGAGATTATATCCTACATGAACAAGACTCTTTTCTATTAGAAATGTTAACATTTGGAGTTACACTTAGCAAATATTCAGAATCAGTATGAACTTTAATATTGTTTAACATCTTCTTTTTATTACATTTTATCTTTTTTGAGGAGTCATTGTAAAGTCAATACAAATGAGGAATGTGAATTGAATATCTTGCATACTATTATGAAATGGTTCATGTTCATCTGTCTGCTAAAACTAGGCCTATCAAAAAAAACAGCAAACCTTAATATTTCGTAATATAATTGTCAGTTTGGACTAGCTGCAGTTTTATACTGTGCTACTATATAATGAATTCGTTCCCTTTAGGTACAATATACCCTAGAGTATTTTTCAGTGCAATAACTGAAGAACATCCCTTCTATTTTGGTATAAAGAAAAGTGGGAATATTGAATCACTAGCTAATGAAAAATTACAGATCCATGCCAGCAACATAATGTGTCAGTAGTTAGAAAGCTATGCGGCAAATTGTGCCAACAGTAGCTTTATAGAAGAAAATTAAGTTCATGGAATCCATTTGAGGACTTTTAGAGTTGCAAATATTGATTGATATGCTTTAGACTGTCTCCAAGGTCCTGATTTTTCCTCCAGTGTACACCAGGAGAACACAAATTTAGTTACAGTGAATTAAATCTGAGTGCTAGGGCATGATATTCAAGTGCAGAATATCTGAAGAATTGCTGTCAGGGTATTTTTCCCCCTATATGATTCATTTTAATTTCATTTTTTTCCTTTACCATCTGTATAGGCCTAATTTCAAATGAAAAATCAGACAGACAAAAAAGTGTTCATTGTTTCGTCAAGAAAAAAGCAAATAAAAATGATTGAATGACTGTGACACGAAAAAATACATCATGCACTCTTTTATTACAGTTCTTCAGAAAAGATATTCAAAGTTCCAATTACATGGTTACAGTGGTGTTGGTGAGTGCTGGCATTAGTTTGTGGAATTCCATATCTAGAGTGCACAAGGACCACTCGGTATCAGGAAAAGTAATCCATTAAAATGTTGCATTACCCACACTGTGCCTTTTTACCATGGATGAACTCAGCCATTAATACCACATATTGCTATATAATCCACCTTTTTTGGCCTTCTGTGTTTAGTTTATAGAGTTCATCTGGTAATTCAAAGGATTAAGTATGGATGAAAGGAATCTGCTTTTCCTTAGATTTCATAGTTTTTCTCAGTTACTTTTCAAAATGTGTGGATAGCAAGTGCTTAGTTTCCAAGACTGTATTTCTCAATAGTAACTGTTGCAATGCCAGTGGACAGCAGTCAGAATCTTGTTGTGAAAATTTATTATATAAACACACACAGACATATATATGTATATATATTTTCAAGCAAAATAGTATCACAAGACACCAGTAACTTAGTGAAAGGTAAAAGCAAGGATTTTGATGGTACTGATATACAAAATTAGGTAAAATTATTATCATTATCATTAATAGTAGTAGTTTATTATTATTGTGCTTTATTTTGCTTTAATTACTAAACTGTTCTTAACCCACAAAGTATACCTTTTCTTTCTGATTCTCCTTCTCTCAGGGGAGGAAACTGAGCAGTGAGGGAGTGGCTGCATGGTGCTTAGTGGCCAGCTGGTGTTAAAGCATGACACCATTGGATTTTTTTTTGGTACTTCCAAAGAGGCCTTCTTTCCCCCAATATTTTGCTACTTATTGGAAATTGATACTAGGATCATATATTAGCTTGACCCACATTCCTCAGTGAATTAAAAGTCATTCACAGCCTGCGAAGGCTGTTGCTACCACAAGACTCACAACTGTGATATTTAGGAAAAGCTTAAATTTTTGAAAATTTCTTCAGTATGGTCTTTATAAAGACATACGTGTGTTCTAAGAGAGAACATCCAGAACTCAGTTTCTCTAGAAGTTAATTTCTTGTGTCATCATCATCATCATCATGGCTAGGCTTCGCAAACAAAGATTTGGGGAGGGCTCTACCCACGTTTGTTACAAGTGTGTTGGTGGCTAAAAAGGCCAATACGAGATAGACATGTCCGGTTGCAAAAGGCACAGCAGAAAGACTCCTTAGGTGGTATATTCTGCAGGGCACGAATCTTTCTGTCTTGTCTTTTCTCCTCAAGAGTGATCCTGAGTGTGTTCTCAAAAGAGACAACTGCGTTATAGATGGTGTGTCTCCAGACCTCCCGATTGGAGGCCAGAGTAGACCAGTTATGTTGATCAATATGGTCAAGGTTGAGATGTTGTTTCAGGGAGTCCTTGTATCTTCTCTTCGGGGCTCCTCTCTTGTAGCAGCCGGTGGCAAGTTCACCATAAAGCAGGATCTTAGGGAGGCAGTGGTCCTTCATCTTGGAGATGTGTCCTGCGCAATGCAGCTGTGTTCTCACCAACATGGCCTCAATACTTGTGACTGCTGCTTGCTCTAGAACAGGCATGTTAGTCACATAATCTGACCAGTGAATGTTTAGGATTGTACAGAGACAGCATTGATGGAAGTGTTCTAGGAGTCGCAGGTGGTGGTGGTAGATGACCCATGATTCAGATCCATATAAGAGAGTAGACAGCACTATGGCTCTGTAAACACTGATCTTGGTATTTTTCTTCAAGTGTTTATTTTGCCAAACTCTTTTATGAAGCTTTCCGAAGGCATTATATGCCTTTGCTAACCTGTTGTCTATCTCTCCGTCAATCTTACCATCCGAGGAGATGAGGCTACCCAGGTAATTGAACTGCTGGACTGATGTGAGCTCTGATTCGCCTATGGTGATATGGGGATGATGGAAGACTTCCTGAGGTGCCGGTTGATGGAGAACTTCTGTCTTCTTTAAGCTGACTTCCAGCCCAAAGAGCTCAGTAGCATCTGCAAAGCAGGATGTTAAATGCTGCAGAGCTGCTTCTGTGTGTGCAACAAGGGTGGCATCATTAGCATAAAGCAGCTCCCGGACAAGATGGTTTAAGGTCTTGGTGTGGACCTTCAGTTGCCTTAGGTTGAATAGGCTTCCATCAGTGTGGTATCAAATGTAGATACCATGTAAGAATTGCTTAAATATATATACCAAGCTGGGTGTTCTGTGTACGTTTAGTAAATTGCTGAATAATGAGATTTTATGGTGCAGTCCTTTCCTACCTACTATTCTGAGTTGTTTTTCTAATGAAGGTTTAATAGTTTTCTTTCTTTTTTCTTTTCTGTATCTAGTCCATGGGTCAGAAAAAGTCTGACATAGCTAACCAGGAAGTGGAAGGTTCAGGTGTTCAACTGAATCACAGAGTAGAAAATAATTCTATGTGTTAGTCTTTCTGTATTTCTTCCTTCATGCCTTTAGCTAGGCAGCTGGCTAGAGGCTTTTTAAATACAGTATACAGGTTCTTTGAACCATCAGATCCCATTAAAATATGCTAAGCACAGATGGCTCAGTGATCCTTAGTTACCTATAACCCTGTAAAATATTGGTAAACCCCAACCGGCTACATGAGTCATAAAAACATCTGGTGTTTAAATAGGTGGACCCAGCTGGAAGTCTATGTTTTTAAAAATGTAGCTTGCCTTTGACAAAGCATCACAGTCAAAATATCTGTCTTACAGAGAGGGAAGTGAAACTCCTCTTCATCCACTTAGCAATACAGACCTTTCTGACTGGATTGACAATCTGGGAAGCTTCACCTCATACTTTTATGACTTACCAAGCCAGGTATAGGTTTCCAGCAGCCCACATAGTTAGGGGTAACTCATGCTCACTGAACCAGTTTGCTCCATCTGCATTTAAAAGAATTAAAATCATGAGGAGCAATCCATGCCACACTCATTTTAACCATCTGGGAATTGTGGTGCCATTTGCAGCAGTGCCAGGCAGAACCTCCTGCACTTTGAAGGGACAGTGCAATTCTATAGCAGTGCAGCGTCCAAGTGCCCTTTGTTGTTATTATTTATGTTATGTCTAATGGTAAAAATAATCTTCTTTTATTAAAGGTCAGTTCATGATTTTAAGACCTAGAGTGTTATTGTGCTGTGCCTGGAGGATCCAAGTGGAGTGTACAATGTAAAACTTAGTATCTAAAGAAATTATCAACAGCATAGAAAAAGACAAAAAATATTTACACTAATGTGGGTACCTTAATTATTTCCTCTGGTAGTTTATATCAAAAGAATCCCTAGCAGGGATTGTCCTATGTAGAAGTTGAATCGTGGTAAATTCTCTGCTGCATCCTTCCAGTTGTACTCCACAGTACATGTCAAGTGTGTACAGGAGATAATAATCTGTTCCTTAGGGTCAGCAAATCAGCATCTATATTCAGAGAGGCAAGGAATAATAAGGAATTCAAGGGAAAAAAATATTTTCTGGTATTTACATTTTGTCTCAAGCTAGGTTCAATCTGACCTTCACCTGAAATATTATCCCAAAACATACAGAAACACAAAGAAAACTTACAAATGTATGCTTACAGGTGTTGATATTTCTTTAATCAACCTTAACTGAACTCTTATTTTTGTAACAATAATTTAATTTTACTTCTTTAAACACCTGTTTGTTTTACAAAAAATGTGTTTGTTATTTATTGATCTTTGTAATTACTTATAAATCTTTCTGAATTTTCACCTGCTGCAAATGTTCATTCCTTTAGCTTGTTATTGCATAGTACACTACCATCTATTCACACAAATGGAATGACAGAAAGATGTACTGAATCAGCATGCAAGTATGTTATGAAGCAATTATGTTTGATGGTGCAGATGTGTTCAAATTAACTTTCTTCCCTGACTTCAGAAAATTTACATCAGAGACTTAAGGGAGTATTTCTCATATTATTAAAAATAAATTACTAGCAAATCAGGGAGAGATTGATCCCACTCTAACAGTTTAGAGCAGTAAAAGGGAAACCAAGTCTACTTTGCACAGTCAACAATTTATTATACCCTGTTTTTGGCCCTGGATTCCATTTCATAAGCAGAAATCTTTTAAAGTAATACATGCTATCTCTTAAAGGCTTGCTAATTCAAGAATGAGATTTTTTTTTGCTCCTCATAAATGTCTCTAATGATTACTTTGAAAAGCTTGAGCCAGGTACAATAAGGCATCATGTATTGAAGTGGTCATCTTAAACCAGAATGTTGACTAACAGGTATCAGCAAAAACTGATGCCATGATTTTTTTTTTTTTTTTAAATACTGGCATTAAAACCTGTACTAAAGAAGAGAAGGAACATTAAAGATAGCTTGAATCTTAGAAGAAATCCATATACTCTTTCAAAATCCTTTAACAGGACCAGTAGTCTCGTTAGATCTAAGACTCTTTATTTTACTGTAACATGAATCAGAGTAAATTTAGCTCTTCAGTATATTTTCATTCAAAAAGAAAATGTGGTATAAAGATTTTTTGCATAGTTTGATCAAGCAGACTCAAAACATTATATATAAGCTCAAAAGCACAGTCACCTCAATCCAAATGACTTAGTCTTCAAACACGTACAGAAATAATAACTCCCATTTGAGTTTAGAATGCATTCCCTTTGACATGTACTGATCACAAAACTCCTAATCTTACTTCTAATGAAACCAATAAGAAATCTCCTTCTGCACTCACTGCAATCAGAAGTGCTACAGTTTCTTTGCATAATTATTTTTCTTAAGTTTGAATTGATTGTTAGGTCACTTGATTTTAGAGCTTAGAGCTAAAGCATTTATAAGTGACTGGAGAACAATTTTGCAAGCAAGATCCTTAAGGAAGGATAATTCCAACATATTAAATTCTCTGCTTACCTGAAAGTAAGTACTCTACATTAGCTTCCTGAAGGATATATGTGTGCGTGCCATCAGAGACAAGCTGTCAAAACAAGATCAAGTGCTGCTTAGGTTCACTTAAAAGTCAACTTTCATTCCAAAGCGATATACTTCTTCAAGGTGAAGTGTGTGGAATCACATACATCCCTGTTGCAGTTCTGATTTTGCTCGTTAGTAAATGTCATGAATATTCCTGTAATTTGCTAAGGCTAGCTAGACTTCACAGGTTCAAAATATATCTTAAAGGAAGCCCTGGGGATTGTATATTCTTCAAGGATTAATTAGGTATGGTCAGATATAAAGCAGACAAACAAGTGTGTGGAACAAATCATTAATTCTCTTGTGAGAATATTATCAGAGCTCTAGGTCAAAATACGTCATTATCCACATAGTGCTCTCATCTTTTAAAACATTACATTAAATGTATTTTCTATATTCAAAGGAAAGCTTGAATGTCTAGACAATTAAAAATGCTACTAGGAAAAAATCAACGAGAGATTCAGATACATAATTAAACATATTTAAAAGATAGATTTTCTTTGTCAATCTCACTTTTTTGAAGCAGTATATTCTATAGATAGACCCAGTGAAATAAGTGGAACTTTTATATTCAATGAATGTAAATTCTTGTTTTCCAGAAACTGTTTCATAATGGAAACATAGTTTTAAAGTGAGAAATGTGTCATTTTCTAATGTGGGAAAAAAAGGTAGTTTTTAACTAAGAGGATGATATGGTTTGAAGCTGGCTCCCTGCCAAGTCTCCAAACCTTACCACCAGAAGTCCCCCTCCCCCCAAACCTCAGGGAGAAGAGGGAGAAAAACAACCAGTTAAGAAAACCCAAAATGAGAGAGACAGCTAAAGTGATATATATAAATATATTTACACTTATATTACAATTGAAATATATACAATTTAAAATATATACAATTTTCACAAGGGAAGGGGAAGGGGGAAGGGAAAAGGAACAAAACCAAAATAAAATATATATATATATATATATATCCCAATCAGTAGCCCGAGATCTAGTAACTAAAGGGTTGGCAAAGAAAATATCCCACCACTCTCCTTGGGACAACCGAGAGTCGCTCCGGGAGGATCGCCAGCAACCTCTGCCTCCCAAGGTCGAGAAGGCCTTACCAGGCCTCGCTCCCCAACACGGCAGACTCAACAGCAGGGAACCTGCACCTCCAAGCCGCCGGAAGGAAAGAGAGCGAAGGACTTTCCTCCTTTCTTCTTATAATCTGGCTTACGTAAAAATCGTAGGGAATACTGGGTAAATCTGGACCCTTCCTTGGTTACAAACTGGTCACCAAGAAAGGCCTAGCCCAAACCACCACAGAGGATTAATTTTATTTTTAAATTTCAGAACTGAAAAAGATTTCTTGTATTCCTTTGATGCCTATTAGGAGCTAAGGAAAAAAAAACTCCAGAGCAGTTAATTGAGGATGAGATAAGAAAAGGGTTTAATTTGTGCCTAGGCATAGATGTTACAAGATGCGTGGGTAGGCTGTGTTCAGGTGTTACAATTTATAATACTATCTGTCCAATGGTACAGAGGGTACACGGTCACCCAGTTCTTGACTGTTTTCTTGCAGTTCAGGCCAGGATTAGACGTCCTCAAACAGGAGAGGCCTGCCTTGACAAAAGACTAAACATTTTCTACTGGAATTCAGGGGTAGGATTGATATGGGGAACAGAGAATGGGGTGAGAGGGTTGAGGAATGTGTAAACTACTTGTGCTAAAGGGTGAGCGAATAACGGCTGCTGCTTCTAAAATCTACTTTTACTACTTAACTACTCATAAAACTTATAAAATTAGGAAAATAATAAAAAAAACAGATGGACCTTACGGCATCACTTCATGCACTGACAGACCTTGTTCCAGGACCATTTATTATGAATATAAGTCATTGTCTGGATAATGCATAGGTTTTATCCACTTGCTCTTTCTTTTCTAGCAGATGTTGTTACCTGTGATCAGCCCATGATTACCTGTAGCTAATTTTGCCAGTAAACTGTGTATCTGCTTCAATACACACATGTTGCTTGTTTTGCATAGTGTGGCTTTCATATAATCACTGGGTAGTATTGGTTCCAATACAGTCAAGTTTTATTCTTTACTTAAAGGGACAAGATTTTACCTTTTCTGCTTTTTTTTTCTCCTACATCAGTTTAGCGATACAGAATTGCACCTGTTTCTGATGGGATGCATGAGATTTATTTTTTAAAGATTATAAAATCTCAGATATGTATTCTCGAACTTCTGCACCTAATTTTCAGGTATTCAGCCCAGATTTTTGTGCACAAACGCATGCTTTCACAGGTATCTGTAATTTGCAAGGACATTTATGAAAAATGAGCTATTTACTTCTTTATGAATAGAAGCAAATAGAGTTATGTGTTTGTCACAGTTTTGGACAGTGGGTGGTTTTCAAGCTATGTAAACTGGACTGATGTCCTCCTTTAGGTGTTTAAGTTTCACATCCATTTTGCCAACACAATCTCAATCCTTAGTTAAATAGGGATCATTTCTGTTACAGCCTCTTTTCTCTCCTTCCCTTACAGATCCCATCATCTTACACTACAACTATGTTCTACTTCTTTCTTGTTGAGGGCATTTTAAAGATTTGCTAACCTTGGTGGCCAAATTGTTGTTTTATAGCATTTTTATTCTTTTTTCTTTTTCAGATATTGAAGCCCATCTGTGTTTACCAGCGATGCAAGAACTGTATTAGTAATTCTTCTAAAAACTGTGAAACAATATGAGTATCAATTTACCGAAGTTTTAAAAACAGATACTTCAGAAATTTGCTCAATGTCTGATTTGAAATCCAGTGCTATTCATATCAGAGAAAACCAATTATGAGATGGTATGATCACCTTCCCTTTTCAGCACTTCATATATAATCACGCCCATAGGTCTGACAGCAGATAGTAAATTTTCAAAGTGATGGCTGAGGATTTAACCACACGGTGTTACTGGAGGAAGCATAGGCAGATCCTCGGACTTTTCTTGAAAACTCTCATCGTACAGGAGGTTTAATGAATTTTGTGCGGGTACTTACCTAGTTATGATGAATGGGAAGAGAGATACTGACTTCATTTTTAGAAAAAAACAATTTAGAAAACAATAATGTCATCTGTGAAAATGTATCAAATGCAATTCATGCTAGTTAGGCACTTTTATCATAATAGCAGTATCTCAGTCTCATTAACAGCTGCAGCATCATTTATTTTAAACTCTAAATAAAAGGGGTATCTGTGCTCAACCCATATGCTCCTGAAAAAAATAAACCACTTGTTTACTCTGTATTATCCGTCATTTAACTTGAAGTTAAGACAATGAAAAATTGGTCTTCAGTTCCCATTTTTCAACTGAAGGGGACAAGGCATACCAGAAAACTGCACTATAGACATTTTTTGGGGGTTTTTGCTCTGTTTTAATTTTCATTATTGCCTCTCTTGTTGGACTATACAGCTAGTGCTAATGTGTGACTTGCCCCTTCTCCATCACTTTTCCCTGATGAAGCATCAAACCAATTCACAAAAAGAACCAAAAGTCACAACAGTAAAAAATCCTTTTAAGGGAGAAGAAACTGGAATATGTTATAGTAGAAGAAAGAAAATGCAGTGGGGAAATGCTTTGTGGAAAAAAAGGCAGATAAAGACGGAAAGGAAAATGAGTCTAATGCAAAAAAATGATGGTCAGAGGTGACAGAGAGCCTGTCACAACATTGCAGTTCTCAAGTTGATGAGGCAAAGGCAGAGTAATGTAAATGCTGCAGTTAAAGCCAAAGGCAGTCAAGAATAGAGCGTAATGTACTCACCTCCCATTGCATCCCTCACCATCTGCTGTAGCTTGACATAATAATATATCACAGAATGAAGTGTAAAGTGCAAGGTCAAGAGCCAAGATATTTCTTTCATCAGGGAACTCCAGATAGAAAACCTTTATTGATCAGTCAGAGCTACCTTACAACACCTCTACAACCCTAATTGGTGCTGAATGATTTTATTTTTTTATAACATTAAGATTGTGATGGTATCCAGCATAGCAAGGACATGTAAAAGATATAGTAGCTTACAGGCTGATTTAATATCAGAAAGCAAGGTATAGATCAAGCAAAGGACTTAGGTCATACCTTAGCATGATTTAATCTTCAACCTGCGAGATGAGATGGCTGAGCAGACAGAAAATGGTATCAGTTATGAGATTGATTATAAGGAAGTGAATGTGTTAAAAAATAATTTGCTTCATAAAACTGGCTTTTCAAGTGACAGCAATTACAACAAACATAAATTGCTTCCTTGGGTGTCATACTTGCAGACAGAATTAATGAGTGACTTAATAAGTCCTGTATTAACATAATAGGCTAGTTAGACTAATTCACTGGAAAAGTAGAAGTATGATTTTATATTTTAACATAGCATTGTTATTGGTGAGGGTATTTTATTAAATGAAAGAGAATTAAGTTAAATCACAGGTAAAAATGGATTAATTGTATAATACACCTTGCTAGAGGTAGCTAATATAAATCCAAAGGAATTTGAATTATTAATAAATAAATATGGATCTGTCATCACAAAATCACGTAATTTGGCAAATATAAAGATGCATTTTGCCCCATGTTTATACACCAATCTGCAATGAAGCATAAAGTTTTATAATAGTAGCAACATTCCCTTCACTGCCATTAAGCTTCTCTCAGCATTTTTATAAAGGGATTTTATTACTTCACCATTTCACCTTAAAGTAAGGTTTGCCATGCATGTTCTTAATGACTAATTCAAATTGGTGTTGAGCACCTGGAAAGTCTGTTGAATTCTTCAGTGAAAGTTACAGGTGCTAGGACCAGAAGTTAATTTTCTTGTCTCTGACTGAGTCTGAAATAATTTCCACTGTCCTTTTTGAAATACAACAGACCAAAGCTAGGCAAACAAGTAAGCATTGAAGTAAGATGCTCCCTAAGCTTGAAGTATATTAATATTCATCTACTGATTTCCATTTTTTCAGTCCTATGAAAATAAGGTCTATTTCAAAAGAAAAACAGATTTTATCAAAATGTACAAAGTAGTACACACATTAGATATCAATATCAATCAGGGAGATTTCCACATCAAAATATACTCAATTTTCATCTCCCTGTAGTCACTGGTTCTGAATGGAGTGTATTATTGGTTGCTTGTATCACAGATGGTGCTTGCAACAAACGTGGGTAGAGCCCTTCCCAAATCTTCGTTCACGAAGCCCAGCCATGAATCATAGATGGTACCTTCAGGCCCTGATGAGGACAAAATTCTACCTCCACAGATAGTTCTTGCTACCAAAATTTTACAGTCTAAAAAAAAAGATTACTACAAACATTGCAAAAATTAGTCAAGGTTGTTACTTTTGGGCAAATTGCATCCCATTTGGGAATGGGACTTGAATGGTTTACATAATTGTATAGAGATTTGTAACGGCTTTGAGTCTTAGGCCTTCCTTCCTGGTAACCAAGGAAGTATTTCACCCTATCCCTTTACGTAAACAGAGGTATAAACAAGACAGAGAGAGAGACCTCTTATTCTTTTCTATTACTGCAAACTTGGGAGACAGGAGGTCCCTGCAGTTGATCTTGCTTATCTGGGAGTTGAGGCCTGCTCAGGCTTGTTGTTTGCCACATGGGAGGTGGAGGGTGCTGGCCATGTCTGGTGCGATCCTGTTTTTCTTAAGGGAAGTGGTGAGATTTCATTTTGCTAGTTCTTTATTTTGCTAGTTCCCAGGTTTCGACTGTGCATATCTGTTTTGGTTTTGTCCCTTTTTGTCTTTTTATTCCTCTCCCTCCCCTTCCATAGAATCCACCCCCACCTCCTCATAATCCTTCTCCAGGGCAGCCATATCCTTCCAGGCCTCTGAGAACTCCCCCTCCTCCATGTCCTTCCCCACGTACCAGTGCACAAACGCCCTCTTGGTGTACATCAGTACGCTTGGCGTACTTGTATAGACATTTTGCATCTAAGATTGTCTATTCACACCTGGAAGGACAGAGCAGAACTTTGTATACCAAAGTCTACCCTAAATTGATGCTCTTCTCAAATATCTCCAATGCTTAAAGTTGATTAATAGATTCAGGTTGATATTATTATATTTATGTCCCATGCTAAATGGAACAATAATTTTTTTCCTGTATTTTAATCTTTTTTTCTTTAATTGCATGAAAATCTTACATATCCTATCTCACAGAATCATAATTTTTTTTAATGAATTAGGCACAAGTCATTGGATTGCTCGTTATGATGCACTTAGTGAAGTCTAAATTTACTTCAAGGAGTGCAAAAAGAGATTCCCCCTTACCATGGCAATATGAAAGGGATATAACTTGATCTGAAACAGAAGTCTAAAATTATAAAGGATCTGGTTCAATTTTGAGTTATATCCCAGAGGATGATGCTGTGACCTATGAAAAGTCCATCTGACGACTAAGCTGGAGTATATGCTATAGGACTACATGACGTGAAATGTGTTAAAAAAGTCTTCCCCAAAGACAGAAAGAAATTCAAAGAAGTATGTGGTTACAATAATCAATACCTTTACTAATGATGCCTTTCATAGTAGATGAGAATTGTGACATTCTAGCATGTTAAGGTGATCTTTTCGCATCCCAGAAAAACCAAGCAGATATGATTTCTTTTGCCAAAAATATAGTTACTATTTGCAATTGTTTGCCCTATCTTTGTTTCTCATAAGAACAAAAAATTGATGTAATATTAAACTACAAAACAAACAACACACAGAACAGGTTTCCATAAAACTGCAAATGTATCCTATGCATGAAATCACACTGTAAGAAACTGTGCCTATAAATATCAAGTAACCTCAAAAATCACTCAGCTGCAGAAGCTTGAAGCAGTACTGTTGCTGTATGCTATTTTTTTCCCTCTTTATTCCTATCTGAGGCAGCTGCTGACCCATGTTACTTTTTGTAGTTTTCCAAATGGCTTCTGCATAGATCCAAGCTGCTTAGGGAATAAAAATGAGGGGCACTGAACATTACGCTATTCTGTGTGCTTATCACCATTGGTATGAACCAAGTCAATACAATTTTCCTCTAGTACAGGTATTAGCTGAAATGACACAAGTCCGATACGAATGTTCAGACTGACCAGCTATTAGAACAGTAACTAGTAACTCACCAGAGAATATACAGACTAAGAAACAGTCTGAACAATGACACAAAAAAAATCTGAAATAAGCAGAATTCATTTTAGTGGGAAACTAACGACCCCAACCTGATGAAAGGTAACTGCTTTCTGCATCCTTACTGCATGCATTCCTATAGTTTAAATGGTGTCTGTTTCATCCCTGGGAAAAAAGTTTTCTACAACCATTCAAGTGGCACAAAACTTTGGATAGTGAGTGGCAGCTGATGTTTCATTTTTGAAATAGTTCTTAGTACCATTTCTTTCAAGTCTCTGCACTTTGCCTGGAGAGGCTTCCTCAGAATAAATGTTCTATTACACATGTATACTGGAAACATTAAGAGAAATTTTTATATCTCCATGACGTGGTATTTTGAGATATATGTGTCTTAGGTTTTGCAAACCTAAGGTAGCAGAGATTAAATCTTTTTTCAATCACTATGTTTTTCTCCTTGGAGGTTTAGGCAGGTTTCTTTCTCCATATGAACCCTGTCTGCCTGTTACTGCAAAGAATGGTAGCATCACACACTTGGAATTGTTGATGTTTAAGTCTAGGATGAAGTTTTATTCAGACTCGGATTTTTACAGCTATTTGGGATAAAGTACCTTTTGTTTGTACAAGCAAGTCTTATTAAGCTTGCTGTCTTCTGTTGTAGAATTCCTGCAAAAATAAACAATGGAATGTAAAACAAGGTGCTCACATGGAAACCCAGGCCTACAAGGGTCCTCTTAGCAGAAGAGCTAAATAAGAAAATAGCTTAACTGAAAAAGAAACATAGAATAGGTGAAGTTGGAAGGGATCTCTAGAGATCATTTAGTCCAACTCCCCTGCTCAACAGAATCACTGACAGCAGGTTGCCCAGAGCAGTGCCCAGATGGCTTTTGAATATCTCCTAGGGTGGAGACAGCTCAACATCTCTGCGCAGCCATCTCGTGCATCAAACACTTCTCTCAGTTTGCATCACCAGCAAGCTCCTCCACTGAGGGTAAGTCTTCCCTGCTCCAGACTTTACCTCTGGTCTCAGGGACCTGAAGACCAATACTACTGATAAAGATTGAGAACAAGGTGACATTAACTACCTTGTCCTTTTCCACTTCCTTTGACGTCAGGCCACCTGTCTCATTCAAGAGCAGACCTACATTTTTCATAGCCTTTCTTGCAGCTGACATACCTGCAGAAGTCTTCTTGTTGCCTTTCACATCAGATATCAACTCCAGATGGGCTTTAATTTTCCTCATCCCACCCCTCCATGCACTGACAGTAACCTTATATTTTCTTTGCGTCATTTGTTCCTGCTTCCAGCCCTTGTATGCTTCATTTTCATATCTGTGTTTAGACAGGAGCTCCCTATTTAGCTGAGCTTGCAGGAGGTGATCCTTGAAAATCATCCAACTCTTCTGGATCTCCCTTCTCTCATGGTCACTAAAGACAAGGCTGCCCCCAACATGCATATCCCACCCAATCCCTCCTTGTTTGCAAGAATGAAGTCCAGTAGAGCAATGCCCTTTGCTGGCCCCTTGATCACCCGTTTGTCCTCTTTGCACTCCAGAAACCTCTTGGATTACTTGTGTCTTGCTGTGTTGTCCCTCCAGCAGGTATTGGGGTGGTTGAAGTCCCCCACGATGCTTCTTTCAGCTGTCTGTAGAAGGCCCCATCAACCTCCTGGTAAGTTAGCTGGTAGCAGAAACCCACAAGAACATTGGATATTTGGCTCTACCCACAAATCCTGAACTGTGATCTCTGAATTAACTTATTAACCACCCGTAGGCAGAACTCTAGGCATCCCCACTGGTCTCTCACATCAAGGGCAGATCCCTCTCCTCACCATCCTGTTTGATCCTTCCTGAAGACCTTGTATCCATCTCTCAGAGCACCCCGGTCATTTGAGCTACCCCATCACATCTCCGTAACCCCAATGATATCATGGCCCTGTTTAATCCCCATGCTGCATGCATTTGTGTATGGGAACTGTTTGTCATATCTGAGGGAACAAACAGTTGACTTCAATACTTCGGAAAAAACTGTGTGCCTTGAATCCCTCAAGATGCCATTGGGAAGAACAACTCTCAAGTTTTTTAAAAAATACACATATTTTGGAGGGATAATGTAGTCAGACACATAGTGGTATACTTTATGCTGTTTAATGAACACTATTAATAATTAAATTAAAATGAAAATTTCATTTCCAGGAAAACTATCTTCTCTCCTTTTAGATCTTCTGAACAATTTCTGTCAGTTCATGTAACAATAAGACAATGTAATATTTCACGGAACATGTTCATTGAACTCTATTTCTAATCAAATGAGTTAAGAATTGAATATACTTTAATAGCAAAATTGAAAGCCTCCTGACTTCATTTTGCATACAAATGCTGAGCAGCATTAAGATTAGATTAATTCGCAATTCTATTTTCAACTTACATTTATGGTCAAGATATTTCCACCCTCCCTTGCCCCACATGGTCACTTTTTACTTTAAACTACAGCCAGTGGTTATAGAGTATTTTCCATTATCTTTTAAAATGACTTGTGAGATTGCCTGACTGGAAACTAGTCCAATTAATTTTACCACAGTCTATACCACCAACTAGACAAATAATTTCAATCTCCTAATTTGCACCCAAATCAGGACTTTAACTAACATAGATAGTGTGCCAATACAACAATTTATATATTATTTATTTGAAAATTATGATACATGGCTCAAGTTGATAGAGTTAGAATTACATTGCCAAAATTTTTCGCAGCTAGTCCTCTCAGCATTCTGTAGTAAGATCAGTATTTATATAAAAGAAAATATCCAGAATAATTACCTATAGAACATGAATAAAGCTAATGGAGATACACTGAGAGTGACTTGGTCTAACAGCACAAATGCAACTGCAACTCAAATATTACTCCAGCTTATGCTCCAGGATAAGCTAATCTGCAAAGATTTTTTTCTTTGTAACTGTTATTGAAATCAACAATAAAAATATAGACACAGTAATTTTTTTTGTGCAGAATCAGAGATATCTGATATGAAAACACTTATGCTGCTAGCAATGTAAATAGGACTGAAGAGTTTTAAAATCCGTAGTGTGATTTCCTTAAAAAAACAAAAAACTCCAACTAATATTTTTTCATAACCAGGGTTCCTATATCACTTTTATTCATCCTATGTCTCCTTAGAGACTTCTACCCTACAAGAAGAATATAACACATCTGGGTTGTGTGCTTAAAACCATGTATATAACTTAAAACCAACAGTCCTAATACAGAATCATAGAATGGTTTGAGTTGGGAGAGATTTTTAGAGGTATCTTGTTCAACTCCCCTGCCATGGGCAGGGACATCTTTCACAGGGACATCAGGTTGCTCAAAGCCCCATCTTAACGTGACCTTGAACACAGTTCATGGCTTAGCTACATGAACAATTTATCACACACCAGTTTATAAATGGTAAATTTTCATGTATGTAGTATCAGGTCATCACAAAAAAACTTCCTGAAATTATTGGAGGTACTTCAATCTACTTTGAAAGATTAAAAGAAATTTGAATTATTTGCACTTACCATTATGCATTAACAAATTGATATTATCATGGTCCTGCTGCTGTGCAGCAGCATTTTATCCACAATAACTTGTTTGTCTAATATTTAAAATCTTAGAAATATTGGAAAATGTGTCTGTTTATTCAGTTGACAAACTATGAAAAAGCTTTTACATACTTTTAGATATTTTGTTATTCCTTATAAGGTATTTTAGATATTTTGTATTCCTTATAAGGTTCTCTCCTATAAGTTTATAGTGCTTCAGAAACAACAAAACTATGTCTTTATCTAATGGTCAGCAAGAAAGAGTAAGTTAGATTGGCATATTTAAAAGCTTTGATTAAATAAATGCTAACAATAACAGTCCTATTAGTGGGATGAGCCTCCAAGTTGGATAACAAAATACAATCCAATCCTTTCCTTCATTTCCAAAATATTTTACACGTACATAAAAAAGGTATATGTAATATTCAGGCAATTGCACTACAAATTCAGAAAATAGTAACATCATAGTTAGCAATTCAGCACTTGTTCTTTACTTTGAAATGCCTGTCATCCTTCAATATATGGGGCATCCTTCTTTCTCTCTCTTTCTCTCTCTCTTCCCTCCCCTTGATGCCTCAGAGCATTTTGATTTCTTTAATTTTTATAGATTTTAGAAGTAGATGTGTAGTGAATGTAGATTTTAATGTAGTTGTATTATATCCCTTACCCTATAGGATAATGTTGACACATACCAAACCCCATCCCATATCAACCCCTCTAAATTCCATTAGCTGTTTAGTCTTCTTTTCAAGGCAGAATTGCAGAAAAACACCTTAAGGCCTGGACCAGAAGATATCACACAGGCACAGTGACCTTCAAGCCCAGAACTTTGGAGGAGCTTTGAGGATTGAACATGTTTCAAGGAAGATGAAGATGAGGAAGAAGGGGTCCCAAATACCCCCAGACTCAACTCCCGAAGGGGTGGCACGGGGCAGAACCGGGGGGGTGGACAAATTGGCATTGGATGGACCTTATTATAAAATCATAGAACCACTGTCTGAAAGGGTATGTATTCCTGTGGGCCTAAGGACTCATTAAAGCTCCTGCTCTCTTCATCTTATCTCCTACTCTAAATTGGCCCGGAGTCTTTTCTCTGCAATCTTTTAGGCAACACCCTCCTTAAGACACTTACACAATATAAATAAAAACCAAAATATTACAATATATACACTGCATATATAGAGAGAAATAATAAGGCTCAGTGGAGACAAATTGTATAATCATTAGCTTAACTCATAAGAACTCAGAAAATGCTGTTACTTAGAAAGTCCACAATCAACCCATTGGTAATATTTTGTCCCACAAAATAATGTGTCATGGATCAGTTAGTACCAATGAACAAAAATTTTGTATAAAGCAGATTTCATCTTCCATTTTTTACGCCTTAGATCACATTATTTTCTCAGGGAGTAATGTCTTTCATCACATACACAATGGACTTTGTGCATAACATGGGTTAATTTCCTTGGTGATTTGTTCCAACTTATGGGGATAATTAAACACTGAATTAAATGACTTTGGGATATGCTGATTGCCCTTCAGTTTAAGTTTTCAAAGCCAAATCTGTTGTCTTTTTAAAGGATATGCCTTAACACAATGTGTCATGTAATGAATTTCAGTGAAATGTCGTAGTCCAGGGTATGCAAAAGGAATCAGGCTAGGTCAGTAAAACTTTCTGAAACAATGACAGGTTTCAATTGCAGCTTTAAAATTTCTTGAGGACTAGCATGCACAGAATAAATACAGGCATTTATTATGACCTTGCAGACTACTCAGCAGCACACAGACCACATTTGCAGAATCATCAATAAAGGTAACTTTAGTCCCCTGAATCACAAAATGTATCTCTGCCAGTGGCAACAGACAGAGTGAGGCAAGTGCTCTGTTTATTTGCCAAATTAAATTGTATACATCTGTGCAAATAAATTTTAGCTGTATTTGAGTATGTATCAGCACGGTTCCTTTGGAATTAGTTATTTAGTGCTCAACACCTGTTTTTCTTGTTAATTTATATTGCTTAAGATTTCCCACCCTAATTTGCATAAAACCATAAAGATTAAAGTATATACAATTATTTATTTTTCCTCTGGGTATGCATTTTTTCTTAGAAAAAAAATATATTTGATTGTCTTTTTATCTTTCCTCTTATTTGAATCTTCTGATTTTTCTGTTTGTTGTTGTGATAGTTTCTTATATTAATGAAGATATAATTACCTTTGTATCCTCTGCACTGATTTTGCCTCACACATAGAAATGAAACAAGACAGGAAAGGAAATAAGATATACTATGAGACCAAAAAAAAAAAAATTCAGTCCACAATAAAGGTGAAACAAGAGCTCCACTCAAGCTAAAATTTGACAATGACAGTACACAAGTCACCACTATTTAAATCATGTTAATAATTAATAGGCTTGTGTGTTACAGAATGCTCTCCCACCATTTTTTCCTCAGCATCACACTTTCGACTCTGAAGAGTTTCTATCTTTTTTCAACTTACATAAAATATAGCAAACTAAGATCAATATTTTTTTAGAAACTGTTTGCCGGGTTTTTTTATGTTTGAAAAATTATTATCACTTTTTGTGGATGTAAGACTTTACAGATTAGAAAAAATATAAAGGAGGAATTTTCTGTGCAGTTTATACCATGATCTACTGTAGCTGAGAACCACATTTCTTCCTGATAGTAATGGAAGTTGCAAGTTTTATTAGACACCAAACAGTCTGGTAAGTTTATTCTGGTTGCTAGGTAATTGTGAATATATGCATGCTAAAAACAAACAAAAGAAATGCCCACAAAATCTGATGCCCCACTGGGGTAAATCACTTCAACTTCACCATTTGAAATTCTAATCTGATGCTTTTTCTATCCTAGAATATTTAATATATGTTCAAAAGAATGCATCTTTGAAACGATTTCTCATGGACAGCAGTGCTGCTCAAGAACAGCTTTCAGTGCTCCATATGGCAAGAGATATTGCCGAGCTATTATATTACGCAGGCAGTTGTGGAGTATAGGAAACAATTCATACTATAGGCTATATTTAAGAGCATGAGTCTGTGAAAGCAGCAGTCAAAGGAGTATAACAGCTGTAAGAGCATGAGGATACCTTGTGGAACTGTCATTTTCAAAGGAGGTGGAGAGTTAATAAAGGAATACCAGTATTTTGCAAATGGCAACTTTGTCGGGGGGAAGAAGTTATGAGAAACAGCGAGCACCACAGAGATGAAAAGCCAAACCAGCTGTACCAGCCGAGCACATTGCTGGTACAAGTGGCTGCTTTGGTGAAAGAGAATTGTACATAGAAACATGAGATCATTGTCATATTAACAATTAATTTTAAAGCAGTTTTGTACAACCAAGAAAAGGTATTATTTAACAAAGAGTATTTTTTTCCTTTTTTTTTTCTTCCTATAGAGAAGGTGGAATTAAACCCTCTATTTTTCTATTTTTAAATCATGACAGAATTTTTCCCATCTGATTTTAATGCTTGTGGAATACTGGCTTCAGACATTTCCAACATTCATCACTCTTGTATGAAGAGGCACACAAATACTTTCCATTGAAATTGCTATTGAAGACATACTCTTTACATAAACAGAAATCACCTAATCTAAAAGCAGTAGCATCAAGGAAAATCTTAACATTACAAAGTTCTAAGTTGTTGATGGTGCAAGACAGATAAAGCTGAAGGATTTTGTTTTAAAGAAAGGATCTACTTAACGCCAGGAATTATCACTACCCTGTAGTTTTCATTTATCCACCACTGGCAACTATGACATCTCTCCTGAGATGTGAAGATGACTAGTCACCTTTGTCTGGCAGAAAAATACTGAAATCATCATCTGGTAGAATCAAGGTAAAGATGAAGTTTCACAGAGTAAATTTACTGTCTTTGACCAGAGTACTTGGTCAAAGCTCAGGGCACTGTTTATTGATTCTGTGAGTAGGAAGGTGGTGATGGAGTCAGATGTCTTTGATGTCATCTGTTTACTTACAAAGAATGAGCAAGCTTCTGAACTGCTGCAGAAAGTAAACAACAGTTTCCTTGATCATTCCACCAAAAAATCTTTCAAGCTGGCACCCAGAATAAATTTTCATTCTTAGATGTTAAACATTTACCAGATGGAAAAGGGTAAATAACTCAACATCCTTTCTGGGTCTAATTTCTGTGATTTTACAACTCAGTGCCATTCTCTTGTGCTCCAGTACCTTACTGTGTATTGTGTCTCCTCTCTTAGGCACTTGATTTTCCCAGGCATATATTTCTACATTCAAAGTTTCATAAAAATGAATGAGTATGAACTCATTAGGCCATGAATGTCCAGTCAAATACAGACGTTGGAAGCCTGTATAGTTTGTTAAATAATCTTGAATAATTTCTCATAACAGGTGTTAATGAAGCATGATGGTTATATTTCCTGGTTTCTGAAAGACTACATTGAATTCCTCACATCTATTTCTAGTGCTAGCACAAGGAAAATGACTGTGTTTAAATGCTAAGGGAATACATGCATTAATCAATATCAGTTTTCAGTTCTGATGTTAAATCAAAAGAGTTAAAGCACTGTAATTATTTTGGCACTCACTTTCTTTTGTTACTATCTAGCACCCACCAAGCACTCACACTCTGTGGTCTGAGTGTAGGTGAACACCAGAAGATGCTCTAAGACTGACCTTTTAGATTTGTGCATGATGAGATGGTCTGGCTGTGGAACCAGGGTTATAGATCTCTATTTTCTTGGCATTACCTCGATGGGTACAGAGCTTCACATGTACAATTAGCCTTTGCTAGGCAGTGAAGCTGCAAAATTAAATCAGACAATCCACAAGCAGATGTACTGACAGTGCATTTGGGTAGCTGAAGACAAGAGAAGGTAGGTTGGAAGAAATCCATACCTTCATTT
The DNA here is from genome assembly GCF_003945725.1 of Corapipo altera. Classification (NCBI taxonomy): domain Eukaryota; kingdom Metazoa; phylum Chordata; class Aves; order Passeriformes; family Pipridae; genus Corapipo; species Corapipo altera. The sequence goes on from NW_020884886.1 coordinate 13,195,756, forward strand.
TAATCTATATTGTTACATATCAGCAATCTCATACATCTGAGCCTAGTTTACCTTACTGATCTGAATAAAGAAGTTTGTACAGAGCTGCTTGAGAGCCATGGGTGATTAATGTCCATTCTTTGCAGCACAGTGTATTTGAACAACCCATGAAAAACTGAATCAGGTCAAATCCAGACTAGAATATGCCACACTGTAAGTTTGTTGCATATGTTGCATCCTACATCTGTGAGGCAAACTTAGAAGAAAATGAAGACAGCTGGGATTAAGGTAAAGTGGAAAAAATAACATTGACAGAAATTCTGTATCCTTATAATCTCCTGCTTTTTTTGTGGTCACCACTATCTGCAACATTATTTGTCAACTGTTATTCAAAAAATCAGAATATCTGAAATTGTAATTTATTTTCAGAGGTGCCATCACAAGTGGTTTGCAAGAACACTGCTTCTTTATGAGGCAGAAATTCAATAAAAAGGTTTTTTTTAAAAAAGGTTATAATGTAGCAGCACCTTTGTCAATCACACTAATTCAGCTCTCACACAGGATTTTCTTTCCACATTAACAGCATCTCACAATCGAAAGCAACCCAAATGATAGACTCAGTAAAATGGCACTGCAAAAAAAAAGATATTGTTTTGTGCTCTCATCAGAAAAGAATGCACTCCACGCCACAATAAAATATAAGAAATAAAAAAAAAAAAAAAACAAGACATAAATACATTAAGAGACAAAGTCAGTTTTCGTCTTTGTCCTATGATTCCAGAAAAGTTTGCACCATTTAATGGCAGTAGCAACAGTAAAAGTCTTGAATTTAATTCTACTTTCTTAAATTACAACAGGCATCAGCGCTATGAGGGGAGGAAAGCTGCAATAAGCCAGAGAGCTGATTAAGGAAAAAGAAAGATTTCAGAGTTCTCCCCCCGCACCACCCCTGCCACCACAACCACCCCGCAACCTCCCGGCATCACGGTGTAAGAACTCGGAAGGGCTGGGGGGCTGCATCTCGCAGCAAACAGAACGCCGGGGGTGGCGCGGTCGCAGCCCGCGGTCCATCGGCGGAGCGGCAGCGCCCCCTGGAGCCAAAGCGGCCGCAGGGCCGCGGCTGCCGCGGGAACAACGGGGAAACGCGGGGAACTGAGGCAAGGACTTCTCCCTCTCCCATCTTCCTCCTGCGGGTGGGCCAATTCTAAGCTTTGGAAAGTCATCCAGAGCAGCAAATCAATGCTTTAGGAGGTACCGAGGAAAAGAAAAAACTTCAGTGTCTGAGAAGCTGTGAACGAACAAACTGCTGACGAGTTTTCAGGCTGAAGGTTGGCAAAGATATTTTTAATACCCCAGCCTTGTTTCAGAGCCCATCACATGTGTAAATATATGAAGTATATATCACACACTTAAAGGGAGAGTAAAATTGTTTGATTGCTGCCCCCAGCATAACCCTCAGGAAACAGTTTCTTTGAAATTTCAAATATTAAGCTGTCACACCCTGTTTATTCAGTGTGTGTAAACCATCTTATTTCTGCAACAAAATTTTCTCTAGTTCTTACTTTAAATCTAAAATGACACTGCAGCTACTTCACTTTAAATCCAAGATACTTTTGAGAACTCAAAGGAGTATTTTATCTGTCTTGAAAAGTACTGTCGTGAGACTTAAAAATCTTTTTCTTCCTTTTTTTTTCCCCTTGTCTTCAGCATAAGATAAAAGATACAAAGTATCTTTGTCTCCACCTGTAATTTTGCATATATACTTTCTTGGTTTTCCATTTGATCTCCTTCCTGCCTATTCTCTGTCCCTGTGTTGGCTCAAACCAACATTGGTGGGTTCTGTCAGAAATGAAACATTTCACTGACGCTTACATCTGTTTCATTGACTTATATGACCTATATTGTTATGAATATTGTTATATTATATGTTATTATGAGCCATATTTTTTCCAGCTATAATAAATCCATTAAATGAGAAATGAAGTTTGATCAAAGCAGCATCCAGGTTGTACGGGACCCCAGGAGGTTTCCAGGACAATCTTCTTCTCACAGCATGTCCAGCTCTGAGGTCAGACCAGATTGCTCAGGGCAATCTCAAAAACTGCCAAGGACAGAGAGTGTGCAACCTCTCTGGGCAGTCTGTTCCACAGCTTGGCTATCCTCATGAAAGACCAGGTTTTCCTTGCATCTGACCTGAGTATCTCTGGTTCCAATTTTTGTCTGTTGACTTTCAGCCTTCCACTATACTATACAGCACTGCTATATTTGTCACCTGAAGTCTTCTCCAGCTTTGAGTACATTGGGAAAGGAAACTTCTGCAAGCAGTACTGTATTGGTTTTGGCTGGGGTAGAATTAACTTTCTTCAGTGTCTCTCACTGCCTTCTTGATGGTCACATGTAGATGCTAAAGGGCTGCTTTTAGGTCCCCCTGAAACCCTCTTCCAGACTGAACAATACCAACTTCCTCAGCTGGTAGGACAACTCCTCCAGTACCTGGCCACAGTGGGGTTTTACTGTTGAACTCACTTCAGCAAGCACTAACCCTGCATGCAAGGATAGCATGCAGTATTTCCAGAATCCCTAACACTTTAGCAAGACACTTCTTTCTCAACTTATATCTCCATTCCCATTTTTATTTTATTTGTTCTTTCTTTAAAGAAGTCTCTCAGGTTTTGCATCTTTCCTACACCAGAGTTTTGCATCAAAAATTGATGACATATAATTATATACCACAACATGAACTTAGACAATATTCTGTGATTCCTGAAGTCTCAAGAAGGTTTTACTTGCCTTGCTGCAGAATTATTACAGTTCTACTGCACAAATCACCATCATTTCTTTAAAGTTCACTATTTGGAAACTTTCTTGGACTTCTGCATTTTGTGTGAATTTGTATGTGGAACACCCTGTTCAAAACTAAATCCATCTCTAAAAAAAGATACTGTCTCACAAATACAGAAAATTCCATAAGTAACTACTGTGTTTAATTCCAAGTAGCTACAAAACACACTGAAAGATATTTTATTTAGTCTTTTCTAATACTCAAAGTATCTTCTACTTAGCTTGCACCAAAATGAGATCAATTCAACAGCACAACACAGCATAGCAGCAGACTACTGATTTTTGCGATGCCTAAAATTTTGCCAGGGAGCAGCAGGCTTGGGGCTGCTCTGTAAGTGAGGACAATCCTGGGAGTGAAGTTAGGGCAGCAGGGGCAGTGCTCCTCTGGGCCAGAACACAGCTCTGCAGTGTGGGGTGTAAGCAGAGTGGGCAGAGCAGGGTGCCATAAACTAGGTCTGCTGACAACCTCAGACTGTCCCAGGCAAGATAGAATTGGGCTCAAGGTCCTTCCAGGGACTCCAGTCCAGGACCAGCAGGAGACAGGACTAATCCAGAGATCTGAGGACAGGGCAGAGGCAGACACAGGGCTGAAGAGTAGGGCACAGGAATCCCTGTGGCAGAAATCAGGCAGAGACTGGGTGTCCAGGGGTGTGGATGGGGACCCCAAGTGAGGCTGATCAGGTGAAAACCTCTTAGTGGACCCCAATAGCATTTTTCATAATGATACAAGTTAATTGCTATTTTATTTTTGAGTTGAGAAAAATTAGATAAAAAAGGTGATCAATGGGTTGAAGGAAGAAAGGTGTAAAATGTGCTGACTTGCATATTTTTCTCAAGTAGAGTAATAAAATCTTTTTAGTTTTTCATTTATATATAGGACTATGATTAAATTAAAATGTATATAATATATTGAAATGTAAAAATATTCTTATTAGGGTAAGTTTGATGTGTTAAGTCAGGAAGCTGAAAAACTTCCATAAAAACTTCTCTTTCTCCAGGCTGCTGGAAAAATTCCCACTGTTCATCAAAGATTGATATTTCAAATAAGTTCTTCAACTACCTCTAGAGTCATACTCAGAGATGTATCAAAAACCACATACCTGTCAAGTCACTGAGATTCTGAGAGTGATGGGACTCTGGGACTCCTTTACACAGACCTGTGGCCATTGTCATCGTCACTGATCAACCTGACAGCTATCAGTTTCTGCCACAAAGAACTAGGATTCAGCAGTCTAATTCCTCTTTACTGCCCATTTTTCATTGCTGCATCTTTCTGTTGAGTTAACCATTTTCATACAGAGCCTTCTACCCTCCCAAAGGATACGTGCTTTTTCCTAACAGTAGGAAATAAAGTCAGGGTTTTGACAGGACTGTAAATATCTTAGTCATAGAGGCAAATCCTATTCTTCCAGCTAATACATTGAGACATACAGGGATGACTGCAATAAGTGCACTGAATCACAGCAAGCAGTGGCTGGGGAGGGGGTCATTCTTGCTGTTGGACCCATCTCTGTACAACCAGCTGCCAAGGATTGCTGTTACAGCTGGTTCATACAATGCTGGTGCCTTCCCTTTGTTTACCTGCTGGCTACTACCATAAAACAGGTTTCTCCTGTCAGTGCTCAGGTAGGCTCTGATCTAACTCACACTGTTGTATTTCAGCAGCCTTGCAGCCTTGTGAATGATATTGTGATTAAAACCTTTTTGTGAGAAAGACATGTTTCTTTTTGTATTCTCCACCTTTTATTTTTTAGTTAACCATTTGATTATTTTTAAGTATTTAGCTCCTTACCAGTTATGTATTCATACGTTTGAAAATGTGCAAATATGTTTGCCTTATTGCAGTGATGTATGCACTCTTTGTGCTCATGTCTCAGTCCTCATTCTGGAATAGACAGATTCCTGACAATAATCTTCTCTCCACCATGTCCTGAGGTTTTTTTCTTCTTCTATCTGATCTCTTTTTATCTCATGCAATGCTATTTTGCACAGATTTTCTGTCAAGAAAGAAAGAAGAGGTAGGAATTTGTATTTTATCCAGCTCTGCTCTTTATCTCTCTTTGTAACTTTTTTCCTAGCAACTCCTTCATTCAACATCCACCAAGTGTGGGAATGGAAGCCACCAGTACAAGAACTGGGAGGCAAGCAGTTCTGCCTACGAGCTCTTCAGAGATAGTATGTTTTTTGCACACATCCTAGCAGGTGTGTATCTTCGTGTCCAAACATAAACATTTTAAAAACCTGACTCCAAATGCCATGGTGGCAGTAAAGGGAACATAGGCAAATTTTTTTATCAGCTTGCATCCTTCTACATCTGTGGCTGACTGGAAGAAAAGGAGGTAAGAACTTCTGAGAGAAGTAAACTGTGCCTTTTGGGTAATATTTCCAGTGAATCTATTATGACATCCTGTTCCCTCACCCTTTCCACCTGCTGATCTATTGCTATGGCATAACTCCATCCACAGAAGGTCTCTAGTCAAACCTGGAAGACACTACTACCAAACTCGAAAAATGTCATATAGTTTAATGAGATTTTTTCAATAGTCATTCTCCCTAAAATGTCAGAATTTATGCACAGTTAAGTCTTTCTGATTTGACATTCCATCCACACAGAATAAAGAATAAATGAAACATTTCAGATTCAATTATTTGCTGACTGTCAAAATATACTGAATTCTGAGTTGACCAGTGTGCCTCGTTCCTCAACTTTCCAAAACCGAGTTAATGTTAGTGCTACCAGAAGAATGATTGCATTTGTTGAATTTTATGGCCTAAGGCTCAAAATCTCTACCAGCTACTATTATAGTTTATACTAAATGTAGCCAACATGTATTATAACTTTGCACAGAATTTTCTACATAATGACCTCATCTGCTTGTAGAAATAGACTTACAATGAGATGCAGTATCACAGTTTTGAATTTTTCTGGGTAAAATATATTGAATAAATATGCAAATATTTTGTCTTCTCCAGTGGAAAATGATATTTAAAAATAAAAAAATAATATTGGCTTGAAGATTCTATTTTCTAAAAAAAAAAAAAGAGAGAGATAAGAAGGAAAAAAGTGCATATGCACATACCCAAGAAAAGGTGAGTTATACAATTTTCATATTAATTAGGTAGATTTCTGTATTACTGACATATTTTCCTTCAGAAATTCATACATACAGGTTTTGATAAAGATGCATGTATTGACCAAGACAGTTATATATACGTGTGTATATAGAGAGAGATATAAAAATGTATGTGCATATATTCACAATTTGCAGCATAGCCTAGTTAGCTTTTTAAGGAAATAGAGATTAAAATTTTGATGATCATATTGTACTTTGAGATACTCAGTGTATCTCAGTTCATTTATTTTCAGTTCAGACCTTAGTTAAGAATCTAAAAGAGGACAGGAGGTTCAAACAAAAGGCAAGATATTACCTCTACCTAATGAACTGGCACTGAATGTGCCAAATGCAGAGGCTCTAGCTCCCCATACTTCAGTGACATTCTCCCCCAAGTCCTCCACATAACCTCTTTAAGCATATTACATTTCTGATTACATCATCTGTATAACATGAAGCAGAAATGTCCATGTTTGGGTACTGGGCTGAGAGTTGGGGATCATGAGTCAGTCCTTCCTTTGCCAAATAACCTTAGGTGAATCATTTTGTGTCTTCCAAATAATGGAATTAATGATATTCTTCTCCTCAAAAGTATATTTTAAGGTGATGCATATTAAGTATTTATAGGTATTCAATTATAAGCGTAACTTACACAACCTACAACAAGCAGGCACCGGTATTGTTTGAACTGTGTTTTGGTTATACTATAATCAGTACCAAAGAATGATTAGCTACCCAAATATTATCACAAAAAGTCATTATTTCACAATACATTTTAAGATTCTTGTTCTCTCTGATGAAAAGAACTACAAAGCTATTAAATATTTAAAGATGAGATCAACACATGTAGAAGCAAAGGGTAAAAGAGGTTAGGTATTTGATACATGGTGGAGGAGAGGAAGAATCTCTTACCATGACCTGAAGAACAGAGACTTTCCCAAATATCAAACCCTTTAGGTACTGATAGTTCTAAGAAGTCTTGTGGTGTTTTATTTCTGAAGGATTTTGCAGGAAAACCTTTGTCTGGTTGGTTTGCTTAATACCAGTTCATGTTGTCTGAGATCTCTAGTTTATGTTTTTAATTTTTTTTAAGCATACGCAAACTAAAGCCAACACCTTCCAAGACAGAATGTCCGTAAACGTTACAGTAATATTTATCTAGTAGATTGATATTTCAATATTAAGCTCACTTTGCTGTAATCATTTAAGCAAAAGGCCCTTCAAAATTTTCTGTCACTGAGTCTATAATGTTAAGATTTTGAATGACAGAAGAGACACCATCCATTTTATTAGTCTTTCATTTGATAAGAGAGATTATAACAAATTCAGTTGGCCTAAATAACTAAAAGGCAGCTCTCAGCTTTTGCCCCTTTGTCTGTCTAGCACTGGAAAAGAGCCAAATTCCTTACCTTCCTTTATAGAGAAACTATCATCTCCCTCATTGTATCAAACAGTTTTTAGGACTATTGATCTATATACTAATGTTCCTACTAACAATTTTAGATTTTTTTCTGTAGCCTGAAGGTAGAACCCAGCATTTCAGATAATCCTGAGTTTCTGCTAACTAATAAACAGTTCTATAACTTGTAGTGAATATAAACATTAAGACCACTGCCAGCTAGCTTTCATGCAAAAAGAATTCCAAAACCTTTCAGTGATATATTATGAAAAGATTGTACGACTATATGTAATGCAAATAGTAAAAAGATATACTTAAATACCTGTTCTGTTAAAATTACAATCATCTTTAACTTGAATAAGTAAAGTGTATATATTTTTTGTAGCATTATGCTAGTATAACTCAGTAAAATAAGTGTGTGTGTGAGAGAGTCATGTCCCACTGGCCGTTTAACCCACAGAGAATTGATTCAGTTGCAGGAGACTCTAATCTGACTTTGTCAGTTTTAAGGTAGAAATAGCTTTTCGAATGTATGGAATGTGACAGATATGCTGATGAAATAGTATGACTGATAACAAAGCATGAAGTGAGTACAAGGTTGATAAAGTATGAAATGCCTTTTTATTATCTACTGCTGATATTCTCCTGTAGTCTGAGCTTAAAGCCTATGGTGTATGAGAATATCAACAACAGGTAATGTAGTGGTGGAAATAAATACATAAATCTTGTCCTTTATTCTGTGCCCTATATGTTTCCAGTGCTCCCTATCTTCAACTACTACTGCCAACATTTTCTGTTCCACCTCACACTTCTCTCTTGCTGTATGCCAGCTTCAGAGGTCCTTTGTCCTATTCTGTCACCACAGGTATCTGACAAATAGTTATCCACAATAAAAATAATTAGCATACCAATTAAAGAAGTCTTCCTTATCTTATGCCTTGATTTGGAAAGTCACCAGCAGGTCCTTCCCATACACTTCCCCCTGTTCAGCCTAAGTGAAAAAAGGCATTACCCTCTGGGACATCAGGGAAATAAACTGTGCTTTAGGACGTAAATTGGGCACATACAGAACAAAAGCATTTTTATTTTTATAATCTGCTAGTAATAAAATAAATTTGTACAGAGGCAAAAATCATTCCCAGAGTGGCTGATGTGATGTGTCATTGCTATGGCATGTTAGAAACAAGCACTTCTAGCACCTTTTCCTGATTTTACAAGCTTGTGTATGTGGCAGGTTTCCCACTGAAGAAACTATATCATCTAATGAAGTTCCTCATGCTATAAGCTGTACCTATGAAATCGCTATAATACCTGTCATAACCTAAGAGAGAATTTGTGGGTTTAATTCCTATCCATTTGAAATTCAAGAGGAGGATATAAATTTTTTATTTCTTTCTTGAGCTGTTATTTTTTCCTAATGAATTGTATCGCCGTGAGCATGAAAACGAGCTAGGAAAAGTACTTTCAAATCAAAGTTAGTAAATCTAAGTAATTTATATATACATATTTTTAGATAAGTTGACTTATAGTCTTTTCTCAAAGCTACAATTTTTCACAAAAAATGTTGTTACATCTGCCTTTCACTATTACCCAGCCTTTTGTTTTTAAATCAGTACCATATTATGGAGAAACCCTCAAAACAAAACAAAACATGCAAAAAACCTAAACCCAGACCTCACTAAAAACAAAAGCAGCAAATCAAGAAACAAAGTTCCAAGACTTTAAACAAAAAGACCAAAGAAAATATTGTGAAAAATGCATAGTTCAGAAAAATATAAGTGGCAAAGGCAGACTCAGAGAAACTTGGTGACTGGGAAAACATTTTAATTGGACTGCTGTGACACTGATAAGTGACATGATCCACACCAGTTTGTGCTGGATAAGGGCAGGGTGAAGCACATCTAACCTCTTCCAATACTGCTAGAACTCCTCTCCTGCACAAAACCTTTTCCTTTTTTTCTCCCCTGATGTATAACATGAAGATTGTGTTTACTATTGTAGTAACCACTGCCCATTTAAGTATCTGCCCTACTAGTACTGAAGTTGTTAAGTAGTACAAGGAATGCATTTTGACTGTAAACTCATTCTGGTCCATCAGACTATCTGAGTCTCCAAAGTTTTTGGATTTTTAACATGTTTAAATAGCTGAGTTTTAAGTCATGAAACTGAAATGATAGCATGAAGTGGAGATGTTTTCAGCAGCCGGTTAGGATTTTTTGTGTATATACTGTAAAGGACTCCCTGGTGTGGTCCTCAGAGGAGATACTTGTTTAAAAAAAGCCTGCAAGACATAAGATAATGGTAAAGTGCAAAAAAAAAAAAAGGCATGAAGGAATGAGATGAAGTTGAGAATGCAAACAAAAACTGTTTTGTTAATTTAGCTTTGGAGGAATTTTACTTTCAATCTATCCAATGCTTGAATTGGAGTATAAAAACTTCTATTGAATTGAAAATATTTACTTAAGAATAAAAGAAAACATTTCATGTGCTAGCAGTGTATCCTAAACCAAAGAGAAATAGATAACAAATTGGTGACAGCAGGTTACAAATTGGTGACAGCAGGTATGCTATCCTAACAGTGCAGATTTAACAAATCACATTTTATGTTCATTTTTCTGAAGTAAGTGCTACCACTGCAAAAGAAATAAGTGAACCTTGCTCTTGTCCCATAGATTTTCAATTGCATTGTGTAACTTGAAAATAATCCACTCCCAGTGTGTATTTTTTTTTCTGATCAGTGGTGCTCAAATCATGTTTCATCTTGTCTCTTACAATTCTGGCATGAATACTGGAGTGTAAGTTTACAAACTATTTGCCTTATAAAAATTACTAATATGGAACTATTATTCCATATTTACTAGGAATTTATTATTCCATATTTACTATTCCGTCATTTACTAGGAAGTAAGTTTAAACTCTGTTGGCATTGAAAAATCTTTAAATTAAGAAAAAAAATTACTTGATGTATATCTTAATTCATTATTATTATAAGGGTTATTTTAATGCTTGTGAAAATAAACAGTCTAGAACTAATAGAAAATTAAATCTTATCTACAGACCATATGTATCTCAAGTTCCCTTAAAATTATTCTTCAGACTATAGACCTAGAAACAAAAACTTTAGTAAGGTGACATGCGATTTTATCTTGTTTATGTACAAAGATTATTTTTTTTTAATATGCATTATCATCTGTAAAAATTTAGGAAAAATACTGCACCTTGTACTAAGTGATCAATCTTTATACACCTAATGAGTTATACTCCTGATTGTATAATGACTAGTATAATCTCATTAATGAATCATTCTCTGCTTTTGCCCTTTATATATATACATATATTAAACAAATAAAACTTTCAAAAAAGTGGGGTTTTAGCAGGTGGTATTGTAAAATACTAGATGCTATATCATCTCTCTTCTCTGACAATAGAAAAATTTATTCAAAACAAATATAAAGAAGTCAATGAAGGATTCAAATCTGGATGAAAAATATCCATCTGACGACTTACAAGAGGCTGATTCTATAACAAAATAGAAAATAGAAGGTCATAGAATCACAGGTGTGGTAGTTTGACCACAAACTACCCAAAATCCAGACCCCCAAAATCCAATTCCCGAGTCCAAGCCACCCTCCCACATCTCACCCCAATGTGAGATGAGTTTTCCAGACACAACACAAGACTCAATATGGGGGGAAGGGAATTATATTACAATCACTACATAAATAAATATTATAATACATCATATACATAATCTTAACTATCTCTCCTATGATAAATCAGTATTTACATTGGATCAAATCTCTTCTGCCTCCATTATAAGCCCAGAAGGGAAGAAGGAAAAGATCTTTTCCACTCTCAGAGCAGTAGTGTCTCAATTCTTCCATGCAGCAGCTGTAACTGGATTATTGTAGCTGGATCTCTTTCCAATACACACAAGGCGAGTCTCCTCTCGGCCCTCTCGGCCCTTCGACTCCAAGCAAAGGTTTCCCTTCTGTGGACTGCGGTTGCAGGGACAGGTTCGCTTCACCACGTCATATCACAAAGCGCAGGGGTCTTCGTGACGGTCCCTTTCCTCAGGGGGTTTACCTCTGAATCAGAACGTCTCAGGCAGTTTTCAGTTGAAAGCCTTTGCCTCAAGAGTTCTACCAGAGCTCCTGTGCTTTGTTTCAGGCTGCCAGCTTGGCAGCAGGGGGGGGGGGGGGGGGGGTAGGCCACTTTCCCCAGATTCCGTCTGGCCATCCCGGTCCAGCTTCCAGGACATCTTGAGCTTCTCAGCTCCTCTCACTGTTACTGCTGCATTTCAAGACTCCCGTCAAGTGAGAGTCCACCACTCCTCCTCTCTAGGAGGTGTCTCAAAAGGGGGTTTGGGTTTTTTGGTTCAGTTCTTACCCCAAAACTCTGTCTGTAGAGCTTAGTACTGCTCTGTTGCCAGCTCTCTCTCTCCTTCAGACATCTCTCTGTTTCTCTGCTTAGCTGCATGCTTGTTCCTTGTCTTCTTGGCTTTCTGCCATAGCCTCCGCTCAGTGTTGTCTCTGCCGCCGTTCCTGCTGCCCACTCACAGTGGAGAAAGACTCCCAGCTTCTCAGTTACAGATCTCGGTCCAGTTTAACACTGTTTCCGCATTTCTGCAACCACCAGCTGGGGGCTGAGGGCCATAGCCCCCCAACGGGGCTCCTGCCCCTTCCTCGTGGCTTCACAACATGGTCACTCTCCTCTTCAACAACTACCTCATCATCCTTCTTTTCCGGTCTAGTGTGATATGTTTAAATTTTGCAGGAGTGCTGATTGGGTCAATACCAAGAGAGACACCATCCCCTCGGGGATTACTATTTTTTTAACTCCAGGGGGAAAAAACACTTTTTTTCCTCAACATAACAGGTCATAGAATCATAGTCTAGTTTGGGTTGAGACTTTTAAAGGTCATCTAGTCCAACCCCCTTGCAATGAGCAGGGATACTTTCAATAGAGCAGGTTTCTCAGAGCCCTATCCAATCTGATCTTTCAGGCATGAGGCATCCACAACCTAACTGAACAACCTGTTCCAATGTCTTATCAACATAATTGTAAAAAAAATAAAAAAAGAATTAATCTAAATCTACCTTCTTTTAATTTAAAACCATTAACCCTTGTCTTACTGCAACAGGCCCTGCTAAAAGTCTGTCCCCATCTTTCTCATAGTACCAAAAGGCCACAATAAGGTCTTCCAAGAGCCTTCTCTCCTCCAGGCTGAACCCCATGTGTCTCAGCCTTTCTTCATAGGAGAGGTGCTCCACCCTAGCATCAACCTAACAGGGGCTGTTCCTGCTCTTCCAGAATACAGGACAGCTTTTGCTTGACGAGTCTTGTCTCTCTTCCCTTTCTTAGGGTATAATGCAGAACAGTCCTCAGACGGGATGTCAGTGAGGGTTATTCCTGCAGGCACAACATGAAGCCAGCACATCAGTGGAGCATCAGGTTCAGTGGAGCCTAGCACTGTTAGAACAGTGCTTAAACTGGTGTTTGTTTGCAAACAGTTATGCAGACCTATCTATCAAATGTCAGTTATCTGGGGACAGGGCCATTTCTTCTTTCCCTCTTGTCTATTTACACAGCAAGGTCTTGATGTCATTTGGGACCACAGTGAAGTAGAACTGACAAACATTTGCAACTGAGCTGATGCATTTACCTAAGTATTTCTGCTTCAGATTTGTCTTCACATTGTTCTCAAAGATAAGAGAAAAGGAAAATGTATGTTCCTTTTCCCTCCATTACATCATCGCTGCCAGACGCATCAAACTACTGGAGATTTCAGGATTTACAAGGGGATCTTCTAGTGCAGGAAGAAGATATGAAATCAACTGTCCTTGTACGGGTTTCTGAGATTTTTTATTTTTTATGCACTTTTCAAGAGAATTGCTAGCTGGTTTAATTGTAGCTGCTTGTTGCAGTGCATTTAATCAGTTAACCACTACTATCCTTGGAAACATAAGAACTTTAATGTTCTTAGGAGTAAGCAGAATGGAAAATTGTATTGTTACTCTGTGACTGGTCTGATCTCAGCTTCCATAAAAATTTAAAACTTTCAAGTCTCCTTTCAAATAATATACATGTTAGTACTTAAATTACGATCGAAGGGATTTTTGTTTACTAGTTTTCAAGATATTTGGAAAATGGATTCCAAAGGGAAAAGTACTCATTTTTGTACATTTTATACACCTACTATTCACTATATTTGGCACCTATCTACTTAGTAGACCAAATAAATCTAATTCCCTAATGCACATGTAAAAAGCCACATAAGTGCTTTGTAATATTTTTAAAAGCATCATTAAAGTTAATCTATATCTGTGCTCCTACTGCCACATGAATCATGTTAAAAATGGTTGTCTTATTCTGCAATTTCATGCTAACATATGCTAATGTCTATGGAGGACTAGTTTGTAAGAGCTGTCAAAACTTCTAGTAGAAATACCTCTATGTAGCTTTGAATTTAGCCTCCCTTTCGACATTACTAGGACTTGTTCTCAGATGCAGCACATCATATTTTGTATCCTTACTGTGTATTAACACCTTGAATGGTAATGCTAAGACATACACCCTCAAAACATTTCTAAGAATTTGTGCTGAAAGAAGACTGTCTCAATATTTTTTTAGTGAGAGGTCCAAAACTGAACACAGGATTCAAAGTGTGGCCTCACCAGTGCCAAGTGCAGCAGAACCATTGCACTAGTCCTGTTGGCCAAACTATTTCTGAAACAATCCAGGATGCCTTCTCGACCATCTGGGCACACTGCTGGCTGATGTTCATCCAGCTGTTGACCAGCATCCCCAGCTCCTTTTCTCCTTGTCAGCTTTCCAGCCACTCCAAACCTGTAGTTTTGCATGGAGCTGTTGTGACCAAGTGTAGAACCTAGCATTTTGCCTTATTGAACCTCATAACGCTGGCATCAGTTCATTGATTCAGCCTGTCCAGATCCCTCTGCAGAGCCTTCAGACCATCCCGCAGATCAACACTGCCACCCAGCTTGGCATCATCTGCTAACTCACTGAGGGTGCACTTGATCCCCTTGTCCAGATCATTGATAAATATTAAATAGGACTGGCCATAATAATGACCCCTGGGGAGGTTACTGAGTTTATGAATCCAGTAAATTCATTGTTGAAAGGATCCTTATCGGCGGAGGGGATTGTGACAAATTGCTCACAGGTCAATATGGTCAGCAAAATGTCCGTTTATTACACGAAGGATACTCTTTATATACTGCTTCTACACCACGGTGTGTGACTTCTTCTTGTACACCATTGGGTACATAAGAGAAACATACTTTGTTGTCCAGTGCTAATTGGATTAAAACAGGTGCCCATATGAGCTGAGGGCACATGTTTACTCTCTTGAAACTCCACTTTAACCTTGGCACTGATCCTCCTTTGTTCTAGTTTCAAAGGCTGAAGCCATGTTAGCTACAGAGTTCTTTTTACTATCTATACCCAGCTATGCCAAGGCGAGGCCCTCAAAATGCAGGAGAAATTGCTCAGAGAAATTTCTCTGCTCCGGTCACAGTTCCTATATGTAAAGTGTATAATTAGATGGAAGTAATTTTTTTTTAAAGGCAATTCCATGATCTTATGTAATTCTTATCAATAAAACAAGAGGGTTTAGAAAAATATAACATATCTTAAATTCAAAGCAGTACCACTTACTCTTATTTACAGATTTTGTTAGCAGTGTCTTTCACACAGAGGAAGAGAGGAGATAGTTTTCAACCTTTAAGAAAGATCTAACATTAAGGAAACACTAAAGACTGGGAAAAGTGACATGGCAAAATTGTAAAGTAATACATAATAATTTTCAGTCTCCACAATGAGAAATTTTAACCAGTGATTATAAGAATAGGTAACTGAAGAATGAGGTGACAGAGGCACTGCAAAACACACTTGAAAGATTTTGCCCTTCAAAACATGTCTGTCTAAAGTTACTCCATTCAGGAGAAAAATTCCATACAAAAAATGTTGACAACTTGAAAAATACACTGACATACACTAGCTATCTAAACAAAGATCAATTACTGAAAAGTAAATACTGAAAATATTAAGCTAGACATGAGAAAATAATTATATTCTCAAATTTTTTCTTTATCTTTGCTAAATCCACACATAACCTGCCTATTGATAGCCACCAGCTGAAAAAAACAATACAATAAACCGCAGAAAGATTTTTTTTTTGCAGGACAAGTAAGAAAATTATTACAAGCACAGAATATCAGAAGCTCTAGAAGACATAACAAAAAAAAAGGCATTTGTGTACTTTGTATTATTCTCATAAGTTCCTAAACTAACAAATACTTTGAAGAATTTAAACAGATAATCTTGTTTATATTTTCCCCTCTAATGAGCATAGGTAGCAAATTTGACAAGATACCAATTACAACTGATGAAATTGGTTTTTTTTACTCACAAAGCCATGTTGTGGACACTGTTGCCCCCAGGGATGAGGAAGATGAGATGCTCAGTATGATTGTCAGAAAGCAAGCTCTTCTGTACAGGTAATGGAGAGAACTGTCACTTTTTTCAAGAGCATGCAGTGACAGGACAAGGGGAATGTTTTCAAACTGGAAGAGAGTAGGTTTAGAGTAGATATTAGGAAAAAATCTTTTACTGAGGGAGTGGTGAGCCACTGACACAGGTTGCCCAGAGCTGCTGAGGATGTCCCATCCCTGGAAGTGCTGAGGGCCAGGTTGAATGGGAGTCTAGTTAAAGGTGTCTCTGTCCATGTCAGGGGTGTTAAAACAAGATGATCTTTAATGTTGCTTTCAACCCAAACCATTCTTTGATTCTATGATTTTATGATTGCGGGAAGGCTCCAGGAGTTCACAGTAAAAGTTGAGACGGTGAAGGCTTTAGGACACAATTATAATACAGTGAATCAATGGTTCCATCTATCTTCTTAAACTGAAGAGGGAAAGAGGGGTGGGGGAAAACAAAATTGATGGTGTCTTTGCCACTTTTGGCCTTGGCAGTAACAGCACTTTCACACATTAATAAACCAGTATTATACTAATGGATTTTCTCTCTGAGACAGAAGCTATTTCAGACCTCTAACTCAGGAGTTCAAATAGGAAACCTGATGAAGTAATACAATATATAACGCAAATTCTGGCCAAAATGAGCTGCACTTGCCAGGCATTTACTCTTGCCTGTCTGCTGAAGGGGAAAAAAAATACCAAACAAAAATACCACTTACTTTCCAGTGGCCTGTGAAATCATATGACCATCAGGTAATCTTTCATTTCTTTCTGACTGTTTCAGCATGTCTCTTTTCTCACCACTCCTCTCTGTCAGTTCTTTTCTCTAAAGAAAGATTTGTGACTTTTCACTCTGCAGTAAAGGAACTGATATAACAACTAGATCAGGGGTGCCTACCAAGATCCGCTCAGAGACAAAACCAGGAGCTCTTTGACCTCTACAAGGATCCACTTTAGCTTGGTCTAGTGGCTTGTGGAAAAATAATATCTCTTTCAAAATGCTCCACTGCACAAACAAAATTCTGATGAAGACTGTATTAATTAAGTTTGAGTAACAAAAATGCAAAGGTTTTTTTAATAATGCCTGAAAGATAAACATAGATGTGTTTAACTGAAATCAGGATTTTCAGTAGATCTTTTCTGGATTCTGTAAGATTTATTGCAATATTCTGCCTGTACAGAGACTACGTGTGTTTTATTCCCCAATGTTCCATTAAACAAGAGATGATTTCAGCTGCCTATTGTTTGGGTATCTCTGAAAGTTTTGATGCATTATCCCAAGTTTTATGAACTCAATTTAAGGTAGTAAGGTATGCTTAAACCCACTATGATGGTACCCTTATTTTTCACCAACCTCTGCCAATACAGTAGATAAATGAATGAATTTTGGGAATACTAGAAAACATGTATTGAAATTGTATTGGAAAAAAATGTTTAAGTACTCTAGAACTATTCCACTTTATATAATTCAGTCTTTTTCAACTATAATCCAGGTAAATCTTGGTTCCCACCCTCCCATTCCAGTAATAACATTGTGATATATCCTCATTCCTTTGTCATGCTTTCAAAATTAAAAGAGATGTTTTTAACCTTTTTGTCTAATGGATTATTTTACTATTCCAGTTAGACAATTAATTTCTCAGTGCTAAAACATCATCTCTATATGGATCTTGTTTAGCTCTCCTTTAAGTCATTATTTACTTATCTAGCAGTCAAAACAACTTTCCTAATTGATTCACATGATGAAACTCAGATTTTTTTTCATATCATACCTACTCTTGCATCTCCTGCTTTCCTAATGACTGGAAACAGCAGTGCCATCATGCTTTTACACACTGTAAACAACCAATAAAAAGTTTTCATACATCTTGCAAAACAAAACTGAACATTTGGAAACTGACTCTAACTACACTTTAAGATGATCATAGAAAGTCTATTAAATTGTGGGAAGTACAAGACTGTGGTGGTTTGAGACTTGAAACTGGTTTCCAGATTCCCCGTAAATAAGTTCGAGAGTGAGAGAAGTTTTCAGACAGACACAATTCAGTATGGGGGAAGGAAATTATATTAAAATTACTAACACAACAAATATTATAATACATACATACGTATACATATACAACAATCTTAAAATATGAAAACTATAACTAAAGAAACTTAAACTAAATAATAAATAAATACACAGTATTAACACAATTTCTACTACCCCTGGACTCTCAGTTCAGGAGAAGTTTTCAGGGCTATAGTTAAAGCGTCTCTCTCTTTCGGTCGGGATTTTGGGGGTCAGGCTGCACCTCCACCAACTGCTCGGCCTCCATCGAGCAGCTTCTCCTGGACTTTGAGAGAACTCTGGTTTCACCAGGTCTTAGGCACAGTCAAGGAATTAAAGCTTTTGAGACTTTTTCCCTGTACCGTGGGGTTCCTCCCAGGGGGTAGGTTTCAAGGACTCCTCCACGCTGGATCCATTCTTCCCCCCCCAGGTCGCAGGATTTTCCTAGTGTTTGCTCAGTCTTTTATATACCCCAAAATTTCCTTAGAGTCTCTTCCCAGAAAAACCTGCTCTATGTTTTGACCCTATGCCATATCTTAGGGCCACTCCGCTCCGCGCGTTGCTGTCGCCGCTTCCTCCCAGGGACAGCCCCAAGCCATCACCGCCGCACCGGCGTCACGGCTCCTGCTCTAGCCCGTCCCAGGCTACTCCGTGGCTGCTGCAGGGCCCAGCCAGCTCCTCAGGACTCCTACCCCCGTGGTGGGGGAAGGTGGTGAGGCCAGCTGGAAAACTCCTGGGGAGTTTCTCCCTCCCGTGCTGTGCCTGCCTGCCTGCCGGGGACCCGGCTCCAGCCCCGGCTGGCTGCTCAGGGCTGTGCCACCGCTCCCGCTGGCAGCGTGTGTGGGGGAAAATGACGAAAAACACACACACAGACACAGACACACAGACACACAGACACACAGACACACAGACACAGACACACAGACACAGACACA
>NW_020884886.1:13214583-13235195 GCF_003945725.1 Corapipo altera
ACAGACACACAGACACACAGACACAGACACACAGACACAGACACACACAGACACACAGACACACACAGACACACACAGACACACACAGACACAGACACAGACACACACACACACACACACACAGACACACACACACAGACACACACACAGACACACACACACAGACACACACACACACACACATACACACACACACACACACACACACACACACACACAGCCTGATTTTCCAACTACACCAACAGCTCCCCTTCCGGTTTGTGTAATATGCTAATTTCGTGAAGGTGAATTACAACTTCTGATTGGCTCTGTATCGGAAAAGCCACTTTGGAAACAACCATCTCCAGCCCCAGGGGCTGGGCAGTTCAGACTACCACAAAGACCTACCAGAGAATTTCACCATGTTTTGTGCATGTTCCAAAAGTCATTTAAAAAAAAAGCAACCTTGCAGAGCTGCAACCTTGTTCAACATTTACATCAGGGAAAAAAATTCCAAAACTTCAGTCTAATTTTTAATTTCCCCTAAACTCTGTAGAATAAAAAAAAAAAAGGAGTATGATTTGGTATTTTATTTTATGTAATTTAATAATTATTTATTGATACTTCCATTTATTTTTTGTTTTTTCCCTTCAGCTGGTGAACAAATAGCTAAATATCTCTGTCAGCTTTTGTTGTGAGGAAGAAAAAAACATACAGTAAATCAGAAGAGGGAATATTATGATAACCACCTTACGCTATTTTTCCCTTGCTGCTTTTTTCATTGTCACCACAGCTACCTCTAGGTGTCTAAACACTCTGCATGCCTTCCACATCATACTTTTGTCAAATGAAAGGATCAAGTGTTATTCAATACAATTTTTCACTTTGACAGTGACCCCCTGGAAGTTAGTCAACGTCTGTTGACATCCAATCCGGGTTACACTCTCTCAGCAGTTGTCGTGTTTTCCTAGATTGCTAATGAGGATAGCATTGTGATTGTGACAAAGCCTTAGTTAAGTCATGATACATGCCATCTCATTCTTCTCCTCTGTTATAAAAGAATTAATTAGCCGTTATACACATGCAAAGTTAATATCTGACCTACACTTTGCATAGTTCTACCGACAAGAGGTAGGATCCAGTGAGGGTTTAGACACATTAAACTAATTTTGTGGAAAGATGCATCTACTTATCTGCTATACCAATTCTACAAACATCAGTATTGTTCATATCTGCATCCCACTGCTCTCTACCTAAATGCTCCACATTCTTCTGATAGGTACTATTTTACTGCTCTTTCAATCCTTCAGGAGAACCTTTCTCTGATTCATACTATTGGGAAAATACCTTTTCTTTCACATCTTATACAAGCTTTACACTGAGTATGAACATATTTCCCTGTATATCAGCTTCCTGGTTAGCATCCCCAGAAACTCTGCCATTAGAGACAGATATTGTTTACTGCATTTTCCTCACTCGTCTTCATCCCTTTGAAGTGAAGTTCCTAGAGGGAATGGTATATGCTCTGCAAACCCTACAAAGCTGGTCAGCTAATCTAGCCAACACACAGCAGATAAAGTTCAGGCTCCACCTGGTGCTGAATCCATTTGTGTGACTGGTAACACTTGTGAGATGTGGTCATTGTCCTCAACTGAGTTAGAAACCAAGTTCAGGCAAAGTCGAAGGCAACTGGCTCAGAAGGAAAAGCTGTAGTTATTATTAACTATGAGCAGGAAGGGCTGCTTCAGAAGGAGGGATTCTAATGAAAGGGTACATTTTAGTTGCATACAAAGAACTCAAGAACCAGACAAAAAAAAATAAATAGATGACTATGGCAAAAAAGAATCAGAGGGAAAAAAGAGAAAAGGAAGGCATAAGAGAAAGAAGATGATGTGAAAATGGAGAATTATGGTTTACCATGAAACTGAAGTGAAATAATTTCAATGACAAAAGTTTTTACAGTATTTTTCTCCACTCGTCATTACACTCATAGAAATTAACTTAGGAGTTTACTGATAATTTCCTTAGGTTGCAGCTTGTGTTTTATAGCATCTGCAATTTACTGGTTCACAGACATGTGGCTGTTTAAAACTTGCCTTTTCAATAATCCCGCCTAATAAATTACTTCAATCTCCTATTTTGGTATCTCTGTACCTGTACAGTAGGCTTTTACTTTTTTACTAATATTTTGTCTTAATCATGTTGTTTGTTCCATTTTATAAGCTGAATTATGGCTCCTGATTTTTTTTTTTTTGGTAACTTTCCTTTCCAGTTGCTGCTATCCCTCTCTTTACATATGCAAAGCAGTGGTGTTTGTTCTCAGACAACTGCAAGAGAAGTGTAGGGAACAGAACAAAGGTCTCTGTGTAACCTTTGTTGATCTCACAAGGCTTTTGATACTGTGAGCAGAAAAGGTCTATGGTAGATTTTGGAACACTTAGGATGTCCCCCCAAGTTCCTTAAAATGATCATCTCACTCCATGAGGTTCAGCACGGCCAAGTCAGATATGGCAATGCACTTTCTGAGCCCTTTCTAATAGCTAATGGTGTGAATATACCACCTAAGGAGTCTTTCTACTGTGCCTTTTGCAACTGGACGTGCCTGTCTCCTATTGGCTTTCTTAGCCACCAGCGTGCTTGTAACAAATGTGGGTAGAACCCTCCTCAAATCTTCCTTCGCGAAGCCCAGCCATGACATGACATGATGACATGCTTATTAGAAGTATTTATTCCTATCAATACTATTTCTTTGTTGGGTAATCTCTTTCTATGTAAGATAATATCTGAATAAAGAAAATGATGAAGAAACACTCCTTTTCTTTCACTCACTTTCATTGCTTCTTGTCCTCAGTTGAGAGACCCTAGGTATCACTTTTTCCACTCCTGTGAGGTAATTTTAAAACAACGTTGAAATGCAGAAATAAAAGCATCCTTTTCATTAATAATAGACTGTGTTTTCCAGACATCTGAATCATTCTTGTTTCTGTATTACTCCTCTCTCCATGCAATGACAGCCACCTGTGATGAAGTAGATTGTGAAGAGGTTATGAATAGCCTCTGCCTACCAGAGAACAATAATGGAGAAGAAAAATATAGGCTTTGCTTGGATGCTGAGGTCTTCTTATGTACTTTTCTGAGATAAAGACAGCATCTTAAATTGTTATGCACTCAACTATCCCCTCTATTTTTACTTAGAAGTCAGCAATTTTAATTAGAAATTTATGGTACATGTACTTCAAAGATTTAAATAGCACATGAGCATGCATAGGCTTTGTGCTGTACCATGCTCAAGGATGAGTTAACAGAAAGGGCACAGGACAGATAGGGAAAAATCCTGGATTATTAATTCTAACTGACATGAGGTATCTGCCAAAATTACCTCCGATCTCAAAGAAACACGACAAAAAATGTGTTCCCTAGCTTTATTTTCTTTGAAAGACAGAGAAATATATAGAGATATATGTATAGATACTATACTCTGTAAATCTAGATGTGGATCAGAAAGCTAATGAGTAATTTTTCCTCTAATAATAATGAACACAGAAATGTTTTGCTCTGGGTTTTCCCTTCTGTTTATTTCTGTGTTGGCCCTAAGCATTTATCAGGACACCAAGTTATTTCACCAATCCTAAGGGGAAAACGATTCAGGAGGTGATTGATGGAGTTAATGGAATCTCACTTCTCCTCAGATGCCTGAAACAAGTTATCCTTAAAATTGATTTGCTGTTTCTTGTAGCAATAGATCCCACACTGAAAGTATCACTGAAACAGGGTATTACACAAATTCTTAAACTAGTCAAAATCTGAAATGATAAATCCACTCAGATGCATGCAGATGTTGCCATCACAGTTTAAATTCAGTCTAACCTTGTTAGTGAAAAGAAAGATCCTTAAGTCTACCTAAAGTTTAAAGTCAACCTAGAAAGGCAAATTATGTCTGGTGCTGAGCCACAAATTGCTGCATAGTATTCGCATAGATCTTGGCTAGCTCAGTTATCTCTGCATCATACAATATTCCATACTGGAGGTATATCCAGTGTGAGTAGTAGCTGCAAGGGAAATCAAATCTTGCTTGTTAGGCACAAAATTCTCTGGATGTCTGTAGGGTAAGGAAGGAAGAAGGAGAGACTGGGGTAGGAAACTGCTTGCATAAGAAGAAGAGCTATAAATATTTATTGAGTATCTGATGATCCAGAGTTTTAGTGAGCTCATAAAACAACTGTAGATCTTTCATTATTTTAAGTCAGTCAAAAACATTTTACTAATATGTCATGTTAAACCACTCCTAGAGTGTTCCTAGAGTGTTTATTATCTCTTGGAATCTTGGTTTATAGCTGTTGCCTGGTGCCTTTCATCTTCTTTAAGATTTCTGCCTCTAAAATTCCTTATACTCTGTTGCTCTTCTTCCTCAAAGAGATGACCCAAAAGAGAAAAAGACGACACATGACCATTCTGAAGTGATGTCTAATGTCTTAACCTTGCCTTACCGACCTTGAAAACTTGAGTAGGAATTTTTTACATTATTATGTCTATTTAAAAAATCAATAGAGTTATTAGAGCTATTACCTGCATTCAATATGACAGTAATATCCTGTAATTAAATATTACACTTCAAAGATTTTCTAAACCACCATTATGAGTTTACATCATGTCTTTCTTCCCTTAATTGCTATCCTTTCAGTGTTCAATTCTCTTGGTGAAGATGTGAAACATCCATGAAGCCTTTTAGCTTGCATTTTTCCCACCCAGTCAATAAATCAGGGGTGGAACTTCGAGTAATCTGCAAATTTGAATAAAGAAATAATAAGGCATTGATTCAGAATCATGGAGTTCCTATTATATGGTAAGAGTTTCTATCACTCTCTGTTGACTAGACAATGAGTTATCATGCATGACAACGACTTATCACACATTCCTATGTTACATTCATGGAGTTATTAGAACAAATCAGGTTTTTGACACATAAGCAAGAAAAAGAAATGGCATTATATATGCAGAATAAACTGCCTCATTAACTAACTAATGAGGAATGAGTTTGACATACCTCGTGACAACTGCTCTTTTCTGCTTTTTGTTTCCTAAACTTTTTACTAGCTATTTGCATGAAGACTTCTTTCTGATTTCGAACATTTTTCCCCAAGATTTCTGCCTCTAAAACTCAACAAAGCATATTCTGTGGTGGTGTGCACACTTTGCTTAGCAACTTTTTTAACCACGTCCTATGCCTACTCTTTCTCTAATAAATGTAAAGTCATTTTACTTTTCACCAGTATCAAAGTTTTGGCTAGCAGCAACACTGTTCTGCATCAACTGTTTCTCAGAAAGTTTTATAAGAAAAGATATTAAGAATGGTTGATGTTATCAGTTTAGAACGGAAATTCAAACAAATGAAGGAACTGAAAACTAGGTTGCATAGGAAAAAGTGGTAAACAACAAGAGAGGAAACTAAGATTTTTTCACTGATGAATCCAACCGTGGGAAAAAAAAAGAAGGAAAGGAATACTAGTTTGAGCATGGTTAAGTCTCTTTGAAGTGTTTCTCTCTTGGAAAAAGATGGGGAAAAATTACTCAGAAATCTGGCTTTGGGATTTTTTTTCTTTTTGGGGAGGGGGAGACATTTAATAAGAACTTGATATGTATCTGTATGAATGCAGTTATTTACCACATGTGTCACAGTACTAAACAAGAACTGAAGTTTTTAAGTTTGAAACTTAATAACTTGACTAACTTCGATAAACATGTGAATTTTAAGGGGCTGACTTCTTCAAAGTATTCATAAAGCAGAATTCCCAAATCAGAGGATAGTTACTCACTCATTGGAGAAAAAAAAGTGCTTGAATAAGAGCCAGTAGGGACAGAAATATCAAAGCTACTGAATCCTCAGTGGAAAACTGTGTGTGTGAGATTGTTACGAATGCTATATCCTGGCAGCAGGCATTTATCAATGATACTCTTTTTCATTTGGGATCTAGTCTTACCTCTATGATCCAGCTATGGAAAATTTATCCTTAATTAGCACAACCCACCAACTGAAAGAAATCCTTTTCATACCCTCCCCTATGGCTTTATTGTGGTTCTTTCCTTTTTTCTTTCTTTTTTTTTTTTTTTTTTTCTCAGCAGTGTCCCTTTGAACTACCAGCAGCCACAGCAGCAGACAGCTTGAAATGAAATCAACAGCCAGAGGACCTCGGCATCAGAGCAATAGATACCACTGAAGTGTCAATGCTTCCAGATATAAAACAAACAGTGCCTCCCCTATTTACATTTACAGGTTAGAAGTGTTCCTATTTTGTTTCATTTTCAAGGAGGGGGTTACTCAGGCAAGTAGAGCAATACAGGATCAGATCCCTTCCCCAGCTTTCTTATTGTTCTTCTGTAAAAAGTGGTGTCATTCTTAGTAAATGGTGCTTGAAGTTTAATGCTTTCCATTCATTAGACTGAAGCACTATCTCCTGTACTCTAGAGGGAAACCAATTCATTAGTAGAGTTTTAAGAAACATGTATTCATAACACAAGTTTGCCCTCTTTAACTGCACCTTCAGGCACCTTGCAAATAATTTATGAGGTAGGGAGATGTTTGACAATCAAAAAGAATGAAAATTCACTAGGCAGACTCCTAGGAAAATAAATCTCAGTAAAAGCATTTTTAATTCTATTAGGATTTTAAAACAATGTCCAAATTCCTTACTCAGCAATGAAGCAGTGTGTTTTCAGTCATGTTTGATAGTTTTTTTGTAATACAAAAATTTTTTGCTTCACTAAGCAAAATTAATCTTCTTCTTACCATTTGATATTACAGCTAGACAAGCATGATGGTCCACAGATAACTTGCAAATTTAAATGTTATTTTTTTTGGTATTCTGTATTAGAACTCCAGAAGAATTTTTTTAGGCTTTGCTAAAAAGAAAATTTAAATCCTTACTTGAGAGAACCACAAAGCTCCATTTCCAAAATTCTGAAAAGCCAAAAAGCCTGAGTGAAATACATGAAACTCCTAAAAAATTTTAACAGGATGTCCAGCATGTAAACCAGAAGCCTTTCTCTTTGAACTCTAACTGTTTGGGAAATCACTTTCTGTGGTGCCTCGGAAAAAGAATTTCACACACGTGGATCAGGCAGGTCTTCAGTAAATCCCTTCCCACTAATCCAAGTAGAAGAGTGAGTTCTTCAGAAACAGCAATGCATTCCAGCTTAGTAGCTGAAGATTTTTTTTTGCTATGAATCTTTCACTACGTAACACCTCCAGAAAGACCATCTCTTTCTAAGGCAAAATTTTAATAGCTTTCCCCTTGGGGAAAAGACACCTGCATGCTGCCCTCTCCAGAGAGCAGCAGCAAAGTTGTCAAAGTGTAGCTTCAAGTGAGATAAAAATATAGGTGACAATAGAAGGAAGGGAAATGATTCTTGTTGTTCAGACTTTTCTTCACGTTCTCACAAATTATTAGGAAATTAAACTTTGGAACAAACATGAACACAGGTTATCAAGGAAACAATATTATCTCTCATGAATTTAATAAAGTATCTAAAGGAGATAAGAGAACCTTTACCTTCCAATAATTCTTATCAAGTCTTCAAAGTATATTAAATTCTCTTACACTGTATATATGTCATTGCACAAAGCAAAACATACTGTTTACAATCAGTAAGCTTTTCTGATGTGGCAGCAACAACCTTACATTACCAGTGAAAAACCCTAGCCTCTGTAGTTAAAAAGTACAGTTGCATGTATCAATCAAATCAAAGAACTCACAGATGTTATACATGGATATGAGAATGACAGCCTTTTCATTCTGTAGAGTCTTAGCTATGTTGCAAGAGAAAAATCTCTCAAAAATTTCTTCAGAGAGCAAGAACCATATTCTACTACATCCCCATCATGCTTCAACCTTAAACAAGAAACCAGAAAGAGGTTCTGACATAGTGACATAGACATTCCATGAGTCCAGTTGACTACCAGGATGTGCAGACATAATTGTTTCTTATAGTAAAATTTTTGGAAGTTTGTTGAAGGAAATACAGCTGAATAAACCTATTGACTTTCATACTTTCTTTCTTCCTGTATCTTCTTTTCCAATTTTTCTCTGATTTCATCAAATGAAAAAATCAAATCAAAATACCAATTGTAATAATTTTCCTATTTCAAGTCACCAGGACAGGAATGTGTTTTACTGTCCATTCAGTACATCCATAAAGGAAATATAAAATTTTTGTAGCAATCTCTGGAGGTTTAGTTGCCAAATGGAACAGATCAGGGGTTTTCTTCCATACTTAATTTGGATGTTTCTGATTAGAAACAGGAACACTTACACTCTAAACTTTTGTGAGACAAATGATTTTAATCTTTTTATTTTATGATTAGTCATAAATGTAGATAAGCTTTAACTAATGGTAAAACATGTAAGTGTACATCAAGAGAAAAAGAAGCTTTCTTATTATATACCTCTGATATGTTCTCTCTCCTTTTTTTTTTCCTGATTAGTTTTTCATATTCTGTTATACTAACTACTCATTAGCTTTTAAAAGCAATCTAGTATTTAGAATCTGTAAGCCTTAGATCAGCCCAGGCATTCCTACAGATATCAGGAGACTGGAAGTAGCACATATTTTTTCTAATTTATATTACCCACTTAAAAAAAAATCATATTTCTTGAATATAATGGATGGACTTCAATGATTTACAGGGAAATAATTTCACTGAGGGACTTTGGGTTTGTGGTATCATATAACACGGGAAAAAAGTCTGATTGGTTTATGATTTCACTGGGAAGCTGAGAGGAAATTAATTCTGTTTAACTCACTACTTGTCAGCTCCTTTGTTGTTGTTGTTTGTAATATATGTACCTAACACTGTATTTTAAGTCTGGAGATATTTCAAGCTACTAAAACATTTATTAGTTTAATAATAATGTTAGAAATGATTGAAATGCTATAAATGTTGAAATTGGAACATAGAAACTTCTGGGTTTGGTGTTCAAACTAAAGTAATTTTGACTATGGCTCCTAGAACAGCCAGGTAACCTCAAGCATGTTAATCAAGAAAACCTGTCATGCTAAGGTTTTGTTGATAGGTTTGGACTTTCTGAAGTCAGGAAGATGAGTTAAAATACAGTATTAAACAAATATTGGTATACTATCCTTGCCCAGCTATTATCCTTCTTCTGCACATATGCACAAAACAGAAATCTGATAACAGCAGGGAAATGGTGTCAGGGAGCTTCGAACAAGAAAACAGTGAAAGCTCTGTGGCTGCACTAAGTAATTGCCTACTGTATCTATAAATCACATAATCACGGTGGGTCAAGCATTTCTGATTACTTTCTTAACCTAATGCCCTCAAAATCTGAGAGGGAATAAGATTTAATGACTTACACAAGCAAGCCTTGTTCCCTGATCACCATCACTGTTACCAGGTGAGTAGCTACTGTTTCTCTTGTCTACCCTTATGTTGAAAGCTGACCTCCTCTCCAGGTAGCTCAGCTTAGCTGGTACATATGATTCCCAGGAAGACACTTACAGTTTCCTTAGATCAAAACATTACTTTATAACCAGGTTTTAGAGCCTTTGTTGTCACAAACAAGGAGGAGTAAACTGCTCTGACCATAGTTGAAATGCATCATTTGAGTAAGGATGTGCATCCCAACAGCTTAACTGGAGTCTTTGAGAAGGTATTAACCATGGTATGTGCAGCTAGCATCTAGCAGCTGATAAGTCTGTAGGTTGTAGTAAATCTGTGAATGACCACAACATTTGTGTCATAATATCACTTTTCATTTTCTCAAAAACTCAGCTTCCGACCAAATATCACCCCTGTCTTCCATGCTTACTGCTTTTGCACAGGGCATTTTCTGGTTGGTGGTCTTTGTTACATCCTGGTCCAGAAGCTCCAAGCTCCTACTGGGTGTACACTTTCATTTTAAACTTCAAGAGATTTCACCCATATGAACCCTTGCAAAGTCTTTGATTCTTTGAAACCTTGAGGTCACATCTAGAGAAAGAGACACACACTCTTTCTCTAAAAGATTTCTTTTAATTTGGTGAGAAAATAGGCATTTTGACAAAAAGGGTTTTATAGAAATAACATGCAAACCAAGGAAAAGCATTTCACTACAACACTTAGTACAAAGAACCCAGTGCATAAAAGCATTGCACTTAATAGCATGTTACTAGACAAACACTAACCCAAATTCCATACAACTTAAGTGAAATACAGAAAAACAGGTGTTTAAGTTGCCCACAGGAATAAAGGTAGAGATTAGGAGAAGAAAGAATAAAGAGAGAAAGAGAGGAGTGAGACATATTTACCACTCTAGAGGTCACATGTTGACAGTTCAGAAGGGCAGAGGCCAAGAGGGATGGAGGTCTTGTGCGTGTCTGTTTATAGACTTTGGCTATAGTGGTCACCCCCTCTAGGCAGGACCTCTGGTTCATGGACCACTCACTGTCCCCCAGCCAAAGTGAGGGGTTCCACAGCCACTTAGAGGCTCTGGGGAGTGTGGTGGGGGTGGGCCACCATGCGGACCTTATTGACAGCCCAGCCACATGGCTTTCCCTGCCATGTGCTCTTCATGGGCACAGCCATGTTGGCTACAGGCCTAGGGCCCAGCCCTTTCCCTACCCCACTGTCCCTACGCTACGGACAACATGGTTTATTTGACCCATCAATCAAACAATCCAGTGAGATATGAATCCATTCTCTGACAATCTTGTATTTCTGTCTTGTCTCTGACATACCAGTTAAATATTAATCTCCTGACTCTAAGCATACTAATACAGTGGACACTGTAACAGCAACTAGCAACTATTTTAACCTTTGTGGTGGTGAGAGGACATCACTGTTTTGTATTAAATACCAGTGGGGACTCATTGCTGTCACTGGTTAAAAATAACAGTAACATTTTGTTCTTTGTTTTTGGCTCCCAAGCAGACCTACTTAACCACATATACTTCTTGACTAAAGCTGGAACAATTTGGTTTTCTGACATTTGATTCCTCACTGGTCCCTGCAGAGGGAAGGGGGTTTTGGTGGCTGGATAGGAGGGCAGGCTGGGAATTACCATGCCCAGCCAGAAACCTCCCTAATTGCATTGTCTCCTCCTCCAACTCAGACCTTCAAAAAAGTTATGGTGACAAACACAGAGGAGATAACAGATCGCGAAAGGCAGAGAACTTCCTTCTGGTTAGACTACTAATTGCATTTTCATTGTCACTGTCTGATTCTGCTGTACAAAAGAAGGAAAAAGATTTAGGTACATACCTGAAAAGAGGTATCCTTTCTTGGTATTTGAACTGGGGGAAAAAAGGCAATCCCAGGTAAAGTTAAGTTTAATTTAAAGCAAAACAAAAAAGATTATCATAAATATTTACAATTTAATCCTCTTTAGTTTACCCTTCTCACATTTCTTAGTAATTAACTGTTTCTTCATATTAAAACAAAGATATCATGAAACAGGAGAAAAAGGGTAAATAAAACATACTTTTACCTCTTTCAAAAAAAACCCTTTTAAAAGGGTTTTGAAGATTTTGAAAATGTTATTTCATTCAATGTTTGTTGCTACATGATGTATCTTTTAAACTTCTACAGAGCTGAAAGTATATGATATTTTTATGTCCTGTAAAAATTTTGTGATGATATTTCAATAACACTTGATAGCAATGCGGTAAACAAGTACAATTAACTTCACATGCAGCAAAGTCACACAAGTGTTTTATGGCTCACTGTATCTCCAGTCACTGCAGAAATTACCATCAATCTGTCTGAAACTGGTTTTAAAGTGTTTTACATGAAAAAAACTTGCAATTTTTTTTCTTTCCATTTAGTGAAAATGATCACCTCCTCACACCAGTGAGAAACCTGTTTTATCCAACATGTTTAAATCCTATCCTTCTAAATATTTAAAATACCATTACTAAAAGGTCATCTTGTGGGAGCTCTGCAAGTTTATCATCTTAAAAATGTTTCTCTCAAATAGTAGCAAAATGAACTCGTAGAGTCCAGTATGTGCATTCCTTGAAAGATTTAAATATTTCTTCAGTTATTTAACAGAAAATGAGATGAAAAAACATATTTTCAGTTTCAAGTTCACATCTTGAAGTATTCATTTGTACTGAAATGTTTCAGCCAGATTGAGATTCTGCCAGCTCTTCACCCAGTGATAGATATCAATAAACCAGGCAGAGATGGAAGAGAGCACTGGCCTGAACTGGGAAAAACTGCCATACAGGGTGATTTATCATATGCATAAGAGTCATAAAAAGACTGAATGATCTCTCTGAATGGCACAATACATTATACCAGTACGGAATAACAGAGAAGCTGAGATAAGAATCTTGTGATATAACAAAAAGTAATGGAAGAGACTTAGATACAAAATATGCACACAACAATACCCCACAAATTTCTAGAGCGAAGTAAAAAAAACCCCAAAATTATATATTCACTTAAAAGACAGAAGGATTAGCCTTAGAAGCAGGAAAACAAAATCTATTTATGAAGTAAAAAGTCATTCTTTGCTTAGACATGTCTGATTTACAGTTCTGAGGAATGCGGCTATGCCTATGTATTTCAGTGGTGAGAATGATGGACAGCAAAAATTTTCTATTGTCACTAAATTCTGGTACAGGTATACCACCAGTGGTTTTGTATCTAGGACATTTTTTTTCTTCTCAGAAACATTTTTATCTTTATTTTTAAATTTTTGTTTAATTACTGACAGGAAATTAACAAAAAATCTTCTAGAGTAGTATCTTTTTGTCTTAAAAAACAATGTAGAGAGATATTTTCATATATAGCTATTATATAGCTGAAATGTTTCATTCACTGGGGATAACAATATTAGAAGGAAAGATTATTTCTGGACTGACAGTATTAGAAGGAATGTTTATTTCTGTACTGACTGTATTCCTGTTCCGTCTTCTTCAATTGCCCAGCATTTTTCTGACCATTATGACTGTCCTTAAGCAGATCATCAGGGATGGAATTGCAGACTAGGTTAGTAGTGACTTTGAGCAGAGAGGTATTCACCAAGCTCAACAGACCAAACGTTACATTGCAGATTTCCAAAGTTTCTAAAATTTCTAGATGAAGGTATATTGAAGGAGGAGAATGCTGTGAAAGTGATTCAATGACAGCCAATGATTAGCTGATTAATTATCACTGTGTAGTCCAGTCTATGGAAGAAAAATGTCTGATGTGTATCTATATTTAACAACTCCAATAAAACTGCCTTGCAAATGACAATAATTCCGTATAATTCAAAAGATAACTTTCTGGTTTTCAGTGAAATTAATCCCCCAAAACACTGTTTGAAAGACACAGAAAAGCAGTTCAAATAAATTCTTGGCAGGATCTTTTTCTTCCTTAGATCTTGAAACATACCTTTCCAAAGACATTGCTAAGCCTTCCATTTTTACCTCCACTAATAATCAAATTCCATCAATCCATTGTCTTACCTGAGAAAGCTAATTTCAGTAGCAACATCTGCCACTCAACAGTAATTTAATCCTTTTGAGGAGTAGCAAAAAACTGTAATTGGTCCTTTGAGATATAAGCAGTAACTTTAATCTGGGCTAAAATATGCAGATACAATATGTTTGGGACAACTTTATACTTTTTTGTCTCTCTGGTATTCCCTCTCTGAAGTTTCCTATTTTTTAAGTGATTCATATTCTGCAGTATTAGTAATTTTTTCCTTAGAATCTATACTTTGCAGAACTAAAGCTTTTGAAAATCAAACATAAACCTCCTTTGCAAATCTTTGTAATTTGATTCCAGCTCTAGCCAAGGATATCTAGATAGGTTGAGGCCAATCAATATTTTTATTAATCTATATTTATTTTTCATTGAAATTTTGTGAAATAATAATGCCAGAACATTTCGGTTTAGCATCTGTTTTGTTTTGACAGTGTAAGTTCGTTCAAACTAAATGTAACTGAAGGGGGCCGAAGGACAGTCACTCTGATGAAAGCCGTAGAGCTGACCCCACAAACTCTTCTGGTATGAACTGTTGAGATTTTTCAGTGCTCTATGCTGTAATAGCAAAATAAAATTACCAGAAATGAACAGTGCAGGATAAGAACTGAGTAAAGTTGAAAGGAAAAATGCTCTCCTAAAGATAAATAGCAGAACAAAGGTTTTGGGGTTTTTTTTCCCTGGCTGGTCAAAACCTTAGGGAAGTCTACTGGTTGCATAGAATGAAAAAAAGCAGAGAGGGCAAAGCTGATAAACTGCTGCTTTCAACAGAAGATAAATGACCATGATGATCTGGCTTCCACATTTTTGAGAGGAAAAACCTTTTTTATCTTAATAAGGAGTGCAGACTTTACATTTCTGTTTTCAGCCTTATTTTATGGGATCTGATTTTCCCTTTGACCAAATTAGATTTAGGTAAAAGCAAATATACAAAAGGATTCTTTTCCAGAAGTTTCTTCTTCTTTTTTTCTTTTTCAGTAATCCACAGCGCATCATATTGTACAATATTTAGTTTGAACATTCATATTCATTGTAATTTTCCAAAATTCATAGAGTAAAATATTTTAATTTATTTACTTGTAGCATCTGTAATACATCTTGATTTGCCTGACCACTTACAGAAAAGGTGATCTAAAAAAGTGGACCCAAAGTATATAATGTTTCACAGCAAGGAATCGTAACAAGAGAGAAGTTTAGAATTAATGAAGAGTTAAATACTAGTTCTCATCTCAAGGCTGACATTGCATAGCTAACAGCCACTTCCACTTCTGTAGTAACTTCAGCTTCAGCACATTAGCAAGGGAGTTTCTCTTACCTCAGGCTCCATTTCACACTCATTAACACAGCACTTCAGCCATCATTAGGACTCATTACAGAAGAGTTTAAATCTATTCAGAAATTTTCTGTATTGAAATGATCCATGTTGATGTTGTGGCTTCATTCCAGAACTGACTCATGATTTATCTGGACAGCCCACACTTAGATCCAGAACACATTATAAGAAAGTCAAAGGAAATATCTGAATTTGCTCTTCATGGTCCTCTTTGGCCATGAGTACAGGCCCTTCCCTTTTTCAAACCTGACATCTTTTACCATATGCCTGAAAACCCCTGCTGCCAATTGTACAATGTACTCTGGTTTTGTTTCCTTGGGTTCTGCTTCTCAGTTGGGTAAGCACTGTGGGATGTGATCTTGAGTTCTGTCTCCCTACTGTGCTCAATGTTTTTCTGGGCACAAATCCTATCTCCCAGAAGTGCTGTGTCTGAATTACAAGCTTTCCACACCGTTTCCTTTCCACACCACCCCCCACCCCAAACCATGAACTCTCACATGCTGCAGTTCTTTTTCTCTAATCTGACTTCCAAAAGGTCTATGAACCTGAAATATATTAGGGTGAAATGCAAGTTCGTCTCAAGAAATCAAGATCAGATTAACTGAAGGTTGGGTTCCTAGTTTGAAAAAATGCATAAAAGATGATTGTTCTTGTTTAGTTTCCGTGAGAAACCCAGTCTCCTGTATTACCTGCATGCACTGGCCACTTCTATAATTCTTAAACCACTTAAATATACAAGGTGAAATATTTGCTGAGGTAACGAAAGAGTAAAATGGAATTTTCACTTTTGTAAGTAGGAAAAGAAGCCTGTTTTTATTATTATCACTACTGGGTAACTAATACTGGGTTTTAGAGAAACAACAGTTCATACTAGCATGTAGTTAGGACCACTTAGTTGTAGTAATAACAAGGTCTCCTCAGGGCAGAAGAGCCCTTTCATCTGTCAAAATATAAGAATAGTATTACTTCCAAAATAAAAAGACAATCATTTGTATGAACTGCAACTATTTTGCTACACCTCCATGCCTTCCAGAGAAAAGTGTTTGGATATCTGGAGCCATCAAAAGAGGGCAAAAAAGTAATTGGAGAAATTAAGTCAATAAGTACCTGAATACTGACCCCACAGGACTAATTGCTGAATCCTGAGTAAAAACAATTATTTTTAAAAAGTCTGGGGTTGCATTGTTGTCAGTTACTGTTCTACTATATCAACAATTCAAGGAATTATTGTCCTGCAGTAAGAATTCAAGTGGATTATAATAGATAATTACAGCATTTGCAAACACCACTATTACAAAATGCTATAATACTTTCTACCCTTCATACTCTGCACATGCATTTCTTTAGGTAATAGATAGTGGCAGAATAAATAATGAAGAGAAACATTGCACATGAGAGGCACACATATCTGCACAGAGAAGTTTTGCTAAAATGGAAACAGGAGAGGGGACTTTTTCAGCTTAGTACCCTTTCCTTCTACCTTTCCTTCCTCCTGAAATAGAACAAAAAAGAATAGATAACAAAAGTTACTTTGTTTCTCCCAGAGAGAAAAATAAACTTTGACTTAGAAAGATTATGTCTGTGTGTATAAGCAAGGCTGTTTGCAAATTAAACTTTATTCTTCAGGCTGGATTCTGGACTTTCATGTTTCTCTTTCTAGTTGGTGTGGAGTAATAGATAGAATAGTTGATCTTCTCAGTTTTAGATCTTCTGTAATTGAATGCAGATCTCATCAAATCCACTTCGTTTTAGTTGGACACTACAGAGGATTGGTCTCTAGTGCTGTTCTTCTCCAAAAAAAATGGCTTGAAATAAGATTGTGATTTATCTGCAGGAGATACCTGTAGGCATCCTCCAAATACTTCCCTTCACACAGATGTCTTTATATCAATCATGGTGACATCACCATTATGAAGTAACCCCCTTCAGTTAGCACACTGAATGGGCTACCCACACGATCTGATATTTCCTGATGTAATGTCTTCAGGGTACTTTTAGAAAGGATACCTGTCAAGACAATAAGCAATGGATATACTGTCTCAGGAGCAGAATGAATAGGGAAGAAGTACTTGACTTACCCACAGGCTTCTGTACATTATCTTGTTTGGTAAATCTTTCTTTGTCGGTAGCATGGTGTCCCTAAGCAACTTGTCACAAAAAAAAAAAAAAAGAGAAAAAGGAAAACAGATAGGTATGATCTATCTAGCACAGAATGCTTTTAATGAAAGTATTGTGCCTCTAAATGGGTGCTATCCACTATCTACTCTTTAAAAAGGATGAAAAATCATGTTGCTTTCACCCAATATGTACCAAACAAAGGCACAATAAAAATGGCATTGAAATACATGAGATATTTGACAATAGTATTAGTCACATCTTATAACCTGACCTTTCTGCTGGCAGGGACATTCACTAAGGTGTTATAAGAGGGCAAGAATTTTCACTAGTAAGAAAATTCATTATATCAGTCATGCAATAAAGAAACATCATTCTCTCCTGACTGACAATTTTTCTTCTCTGCACATTATCTTCAGTGTTCATGTCTGCTCCCAGGTGTTAAAGAGTATTCCAAAAAGTTTCTACAGTGCTGGAAGAATTACTGGGATAAATACAAACTGGTAAGTATACCACCATGGCTACTGGTGATCTTACCACCATGGGTCAGTACTTAAAGAGAGTGCTTCTAAGCATGTTCCTAAACAAAATGAAATTTAAAACCCTATCCCTCATGGCCATAGTTTTAGGAGGCATTGAATTTAAGAAATATACTTCAGGAGTAGAGTGCCTTGGAAAGGAACCTGGGTGTCCTGGTTGATGGCAAGTTAAATTTGAGTCAGCAGTGCCCTGGGAGCCAGGAGGGCCAACCAAGTCCTGGGGTGCATCAGGTAAAGCATTGCCAGCCAGTTGAGTGAGGGGATTGTCCCACTCTGCTCTGAACTGGGGCAGCCTTACCTTGAATATTGTGTGCAGTTCTGGGCACCACATTACAAGCTATTAGAGAGTGTCCAAAGGAGGGCAACGAAGATGGGGAAAGGCCCTGAGGGGAAGTCCTATGAGGAGTGGCTGAGGTCACTTGATCTGTTCAGCCTGGAGAAGAGACTGAGGGGAGACCTCATTGCAGCCTAGAAGTTCCTTATGAGAGGAAGAGGAGGGGTAGGCACTGATCTCTTCTGTCTGATGATGAGATACAGGACTCAAGGAAGTTGTGTTGGGGGAAGTTTATGTTGGATATTAGAAAAATGTTCTTCACCCAGAGGGTTGTTGGGCACTTTCAGCTCCCTAGGGAAGTGGTCACAGACCCAAGCCTGCCAGAGTTCAAGAAGCATTTGGATGACACTCTCAGGTACATGGGGATGGTCCCATACAGGGCTGACTTAGAATCAGTGGTCCTTGTGGATCCCTTCCAACTCAGCATATTCTGTGATTCTGTGAATACAAACTAGTATAATACAAATACAAAGAATTTGACAAGGGGAGTGATCACCCCCTGTACTCAACACTGGTGAGGCTGCACCTTGAGTACTGTGTCCAGTTCTGGACCCTTCAGTTCAGAAAAGACACTGAGGTACTCGAGCAAGTCTAGAGAAGGGCAACAAAGCCGGTGAAGTGTCCAGAAAGATATATGAGGAGTGGCTGAGGGAGCTAGGGTTGTTTAGCCTGGAGTACAGAAGGCTGACGGGAGACCTTATTGCTCTCAACAGCTATCTGAAAGGAGGTTGTGGCAAGGTGGAGGGAGGATCGTCCTCTTCTCCCAGGCAAGTAGCGACAGCACAAGAGGAAATGGCCTCAAGCTGTGCCAGAGGAGGTTCAGTTTGGACATCAGGAAGAATTTCTTCACTGAAAGTGTTGTCAAGCATTGGAACAGACTGCCCTGGGCAGTGGTGGAGTCACCATCACTGGAAGTGTTCAACAAACAGCTGGATGTGGCATTAAGTGTAATGGTTTTGTTGACATGGTGGTGATTGGTCAAAGGTTAGACTTGATGATCTTGAAGGTCTTTTTCAACTGTAATGATTGCATGATTTTAGACCTCCTCTTGCTGAATTGACTGCAACAGCTGTGATTTGTTATTTACCTTCCTTACTTCTAGATATCATTTCCTAAATTAACTTAATGGGTTTGTTACTGAGAACAATTCAGCCAATCAAGCCAAGACAAGGTGATCCATAATAGAGGAAAAAAAAGTAATATGGCAGTGCCTACCTCTGCTTGCTTCTTTAATAGGGAGCTAATATGGTTTCTACAAACTCTTCTGCCAGGTGCTAGAGGTCCACATTGCATTTGCACACGTGTACATGTAAATATATAAAACATCAAGAGAAAACTGAAGTGTGGGAGGCATATGCTGCTCTATGAAATACAGAAAAGGTATCCTCAGTAATCAAGGTAGTGACTGAATACAACGTTCCAAATTGTGTTTTCAGTCATCAGGGTCACTATGGTCAGGACACTTTCTCCCCACAACATACGAAAAACTGAATTGCCCAGGGATTAGATCCTTTTCGCCTGATTGTTCAAATGTATCTCAAAATATCCTTGATTTTATAAGTCCAGTTTATTTGATAGGGGACTCTAATCAAATCACATTTCACTGTATTTAACTTTGTTTTGGTCTACTAACCATGTAACGCAATCGTTGCTCTTTAAGAAATAAAGTAGAAGAGGGATTACACTAGCTGTTGTCCAAGAATCAAAAATCCTCTCCTGGTTTCATTAAGTAGGAATAAAGAGAAGAGAGAGCCACTCAGTGTTGGTATTTCAAAGAGCTGATTTTTCAAGAATAAAGAAAATTACTAGTGAATTCGTTGGAAAGTAAATACGAATGTGAATAGATGTGGGAGTTTTAACATTTTTATTATAAAGAAAGAAGATAACTGTGAGTAAAAGCCCAGTTTGAGGAAGAAATGAAATGACAGCAACAATACCTATTTTTAATAGACAAAGAAGGAAGTGTACTAAAAAGTAGTAACAAAA
The DNA here is from genome assembly GCF_003945725.1 of Corapipo altera. Lineage (NCBI taxonomy): Eukaryota > Metazoa > Chordata > Aves > Passeriformes > Pipridae > Corapipo > Corapipo altera. Next base: position 13,234,338 of record NW_020884886.1, read on the forward strand.
AGAAAATAGAAAATGCTAAGTGTATGAAATTTATGGGTAAGGAAAAGATAATTTTGAAAAAAAAAAGAAAGACTGGCGGCACTAGCACTCTACAAAGGACTCTATGCATATGGAACAAAAATTTCTTAAAACAGTTCTTGAAAAACAGGTATTAAAATTGTTCATACTGATAGAGAAAAAGGTTTTCAGGAAATGTTTGTATGTGTGTCACTTGGCTGTTACCCCTTCTCAACTATACCCAGAGAAGACATTAAGCACTATAAAAGGCATACTGTTTCCTGTAGCAGACTTTCGCAACGTAAATCTGTGTTCCAGTAAAGTAATTTATTTGACTCACTGAAGTAAATTTTTAGTACAATAAAAATGGCAATGAAATTGTGGAATAATTGAAGGATACAGAAATTGCAGACATAGATATATGCAATTGAAAAGGAGAGGGGAAAGGATTTAGAGGAAATATTTTTTCAGCTCTATTCACAACCATAGCAGCATAGGCCCACACTTCGTGTCAAGGAAGGTAATCCAGCCACATCATAGCAATATAAAGGGCTGAGTTACCTTTCTTGAATATTGTACCAGTATTCAGAAGGAATATAAATAAAAGAAGAACTAAATTATCCTGACATCGGTTCAGAGTAGCACACAGCCACCAATTCAAAGTACTGATTCTCTGTCAACTGACAATCATCTACTAAACAGGAAATAAACCTGGTCAAAAAAAGCCTAATTTTCTTCTTAAAGAGTATTAAGAGGTCTTTAGCTGTGCAGTGGGCAATTTTGATATCAGTCATGGTATTCTGTGGCAGTATATTTTCTAGGTAGCAAATCTGCATAAACTTGAATACTGTTAGTTGTAGT